>NC_056600.1:35263569-35403804 GCF_018340385.1 Cyprinus carpio
AAAAGCGTCAAATCTGCGTTGTGTTCTCAAGGTGAAGGCTTGAGAGGTTGGCCAGCTCTGAGTTACGTTGGTTGGTGCTCGCTTGGGTCAACATCAGCTGTCTGATGTTGACCACTGATGTTGACAGAATGCTGTCTGTCAAATTAATTTTAATTCAAGTAATGTGGATAAAAACGCAATGTCATATGAACAAAAACGAATATGAAAATATTAAATGGTAAAGGTGAAGGGAGTAGCTTGAAGATGTCATGTTTCAAAATCAATTGACAGCACCCAAGTTCCTCTGGACGGCAAAACGTCTTTCGGCTTCGTAGGTCTAGGGTTGTTGGAAGGTAGGGGGGGAGCATAGAGGGACTATGCCCGTTCTCGTTTGTTACTTTCTAGAGTAAGTCGGACCAATTCACTGTATGAGGCATTATGCTCACCCATCTGGTCTTTTTTTTAGCTTTGGCTTTTTCGTCCATTTTTTTTTTAGCGTATTTGAGCGCGGGTTCCAGCGTGCTTCGTCCTGCACGCCTGATGCTACTTCGCCACGAGAGAAGAAACACCACTAGTCTTGTCAAACGTTATTCTGCTTCTTTTACTTTTTAGTTTCTTTTCTTCTTCGTTGAGATTTCGTGTTATGAGGTAAGTTTTATAACGCAATGCCTCCGGGAGTCTGACCTCGAGTGCCCGTTATGAAAATTCAACCAGGCCCACAAACTCCGAATCTCAGTAAACCCACACCCAACACGGGATTCCCAAGATCGTCACTTCAACGGACTACTGCAACTTCAAGCCAATCAGCAACCTCGGGAAACCACCTTTTCAAGGACAAAAAAAAGGAACAGCCCCGGTACACAGGCAACGCAAGTAACTTTACCTCCCATTACTCGCATCGTACTGGGGTTGTGTGTTTTGGGGGCTGTTATCTAATATAATTTAACCTCATTGAGGACACTCAGTGCAAGGGTGTAAGTAAGTGATAAATGCGTTGGTTCATGTCGATGCAATTTCATGTATTGCATGTAATGACTGGATTTTCACATTGTCATGTCTTAAACCACCTTCTTGCCTAAACGTTTTCTATCCGCCTGCAAGCTTGGTGTGAAGGTGTGAGTATGGGGGCTTATTGGGTTAGATTAGTTTATATGTCTTCTAGTTATCTCAATAAAGCCTTATTTCTCATATTGAAAAGAGAAGTATCTGGTGTTTGTTGTGCTTACAAGTTAATGGTCTTAAAACTGCCGATCTTGTTACTGGCTAAGGTAATAGTGCTGTTCACTAAGAATTTGGAATTAATATTCCAGTGCGAAGAATCGCTGGCCTTTTCAGTGATCAGCCGTTGAAAAGTGACAGTGATTTTGTTCAAATTCCCTTTAAAATCTTTAAAAAGAGTTCCTTTGAGCTAAATTTACCTGTTCCCTTACAGAAGTTTATTTGTATAGGGCTTTTGACGATACAAATCATTGCAAAGCAACTTTACAAAAAATTAATTTTCTACAATATTTAGAAGTAGCTTATCAGTGGTGACTCTCAGTTTATGTGCATACGGCAGAAATGTTCAGAAAAAATCAATAAAAGACGTAAACAAACAGGACGATTAACACTATTTACAGCAATTATGCAATCAAACTTATAGCAAAATGTGGTAGTTCTGTATGTTGTCTCTGGGTTAGCATCATCTGAGGTCCTCTGAGGGGTTGGCATCATCTCTTCTCAGGTGTTCTGGATCCAGACTGGAGCTTATGTAAATCCTAGTTACATCCCGTGGCAAAACAGAGAAAACAAATAGAGACATAATTAGCGTAGCTGCTGTTCCAGCCAAGTAAAAATTAATTAGTTTAACCCAAGCTAAAGAATAATAATGCGCATTTGATCAGATATAACTGCAGTCCAAAATTATGAGATGCATTTATTTGAATGCTTGGCCAAAGAGGGTGTTTTTTTAATCTAGATTTAAACAGAGGAAGTGTGCTTCTTCTTGACTTGGATCACACTTCTTCTGGCTCCAGAAGGATTACACCTGATAAAAGAAGAAGCCAACATATTACTAGCCAATTATTTGGATTTCTAATGTAATATTAAGAAATGTATGGAGGTCAACAAGTAAATACTTGTCTATTTTTACTATATGCCCCAAAGAATTTTGCATCACAATGAAAGGGAAAATAGCCCATTTATAATTTTATAAACTCACGCATTTACTGTTATTTTTTGCCAAGCCAACTCTCTTTCTTTTGATGATGCAGCAGTATTGCTTTTTTTTTAGTTATAATGGGCTTATAGTCTTCATATTCGCGCATATTAACTCTGGGTTACCAATAGGAGGTTGATTAAACTAACTCCTCACAGGTGTTTTGGAACTGACATACCCAGAGTAAGCAAGTTTGGGGTTAATCAACCGAGAGTTCAGGGTTTAGTTCACGGTAAGTTAACCCTGCTTTCTGGAATACACCCCAGATCATTAGGTTGGAAGTTTTTTTTGTTGAGGTCCATTTTGTTCTCACTTGTATGCTAGGAAGATATTCTCTAATCCACCGTTTACAAAAAAAAAAGACTGAAATATACTGCACCTGTTTCCATCTTCTTTGCAGATATAAGTCACTTTTCTCAAAAACGGCAGGGGGCCATAACAGGTCGTGCTTTCATGTGTAGTAGGTGGTTAGGCGTTAGAGGTTCCAAATCATTTGGATTGTTTGAAACTGTAGTTAACGGTCGGTAATTCATGATTGCTTCGACTTCGCAGAACACTGTAGATAGTCCATCATCCATGGTCTTTCCCAAACTCCTCCAAAATGTGGAGCGGAGGGTGGATTGAATTCCCATTTCACTCCTTCCATCACTAGCGCGTCCATGAATTTTGTCATAATTTAGACTTTTGAGGCTTTCTGACAGTTCTCTTTGACTACTGATGAAATTCGTTCCTTGATCTGATTTTATACTATCTACTGAGGCCTCTTCTGCAAATGAATCTTCATATAGCGTTGATGCATGAGTCTGTGTCTAAAGAACTGGAGACTTCAAGATGAATGGCACTAGATATTAAACCTCTATGGGTCCAAAATAATCAATGCCTGCATAAGTGAATGGTGGTAAGTCTGGTGTGATGCGTTCAACTGGCAAAGAAGCCTTTTTTCTGTTCTCCTGTTCTTCCTTGATGACGTCTGCAGAAGAAAAAACAATTAATGGTTTTTCAGGCCTAAGGCACTGGCACAAGCTATCCAAAATCGCTGGCGAAGTTTTGATACCATGTAATTTCTTCCACAGTGACCTGTATTTTGATGAATGTGTTTCATGATAAGATTTGCAACATGAGAATCTTTAGATAAGATAGTTGGTTGTTGTTGGTGTAACTGACAGCTAATTTACTGAGACGACCTCCAACTAGGAGCTAGGAATCCTAGTGGATCATAAATAGAACTTAGCATGGAGAGAATTCCTCTTCTTGTCATTTTGGCTTATTGTTTACAGCAATTTTGAAATTAAATGTGTCATTCTCTATATTCCACCAGATACCCAATGCACTTTCAATTTGTGGGCCCTTTTGTCCAGATCTAATTCTTTTACAAGCTCTCCTCTGTCATCTACTGGTATTGACATGATTACACTTTTGCTGTTACTTGTCCATTTGGTAAGCTTGAATCCTCCCTTTAAATTATGTTTTATTAACAAGGTTCGGGAGGAGCGCGTCAGATACTTAGTCTAATCAACACAGGTGGACCACAATCAAGTAATCATACCACAGTATAAATACTGCTGACTTATCTCTATCCATTGATGGTTTATCAGCATCTTGGTCCGCTCGAATAGCACCATGTCTCAAAGCCGAGATTCTTCGTCCGGAGACCTATCCAGTTCTTCTCCAGTCCCATCGCCGCAGCCAGCCGGGCCTAAAGCCACTCCTCGGCGTGGCATTCCAATTGAGCTCCAGGCGTCAACCCGCGGGCGTGGTGCGGCGCGAGCAGCCACTCGCCTCCCAAGATTCCTAGGCCTACCCTCGCCACCTCCAGCGAGAACCCCGGTCGACTCCCCGGCGTCCTCTTACCGCTCAGCCAGGCCTACGATCCTGCCAAAAGAAAAGTGGATGGTGTCAAGTCTGAGGCAAGCGCTGTCCAAATCGGACGTCCAGCCTTCAAGCAAGTTGAATAAGGCAGAATTATACTTGTATACAAATCTGCAAACTAATAACCTCTCTCCCCAGTCTCTCCCCAGTCTACCCCTATACCAAAGAAGGGTAAAAAGAAAGGGAAACTTACAGATACGCCTCGCTGTACTCCACCGTCCTCCTTTGGCGCAAGGCCTAGCTCCCAGCGTTTATCAAGCCGCGGCAACAGGCCATCAGCAAGCCTGGGCCGCTCCCCAGATCCTGCCGCTGCAAGGGTGCATGCGACATCTTCTGCAACCCAGCCTCTCACCGCGGCTTCCATTTCAACAACACAGGAAGCCGATCTCGGCCCCGTTGCACGGAACTTTAAATCCAGACCCCGCAGCCCAGGTAAGCGCTTGGGGTTTTGAACTGGCCATCAAATACAGCCCTGCCACCCACACTGTCCTGCTCTCGCCGAACACCAGCGAAAGCTTCACAACTAAACAACCTTAACTTTCCCCTCTCATGGTCGGAGAGACTTACCCATCTGGTGTTGCAAGTATTAAACTCCCACCGGATGCCGGCGAGAGCCTCCTGGCTAGACAACCTTACCATTTCTATTCTGCGGCCAGCAAGGCTTACCCGTTCGTTGCCAGGAGCTTGAGCTCCCTTTGGACGTAGGTGAGAGTCGCCGGCTACTCTACATTGCTGTTCTGTCTTACGCCCAGAGAGGTTTACCCATTTGATTCCTGGAGTTGGAGCCTCCATCGGATGTTGGTGAGAGCCTCCCGATTAGACAACCTTACCTTTTCGTCTTTCAGCCAGCAAGGCTTACCTGTTCGATGCATGGAGTTGGAGCTCCCATCGGATGTAGGTGAAAGCCTCCTGGCTAGACAACCTTTTCCGTCCTTCAGCCAGAGAGGCTTACCCGTTGATGCTGGGAGCTTGAGCTCCTATCAGACGTTGGTGAGAGCCTCCTGGCTAGACCAACCTTACTTTTTCCATCCTTCAGCCAGCGAGGCTTACCTGTTCGATGCGTGCTCCCATCAGACGCTGGCGAGAGCCTCCTGGCCAGACAACCATTACCTTTTCATGTTTTTTTCGGTCGCCAAAACTGATCTACCCAATATGCAAGCCGTCCGATGCCCGCGAGTATCAAGCCCCCCATCGGACATCGGCGAGAGCCTCACAGCCACACAAAACCACCATCTAAATCCAATAATACTCGAGGCTTACCCGTCTTATGCCATGAGTAGCGAACTCCCATTAGACGTCGACGAGAGTTTCACGGCCACACAAACTTACCTTTTCCATTCTACAGCCTGCGAGGCTTACCCAGCCGATACAGTGAACAGGAAGTCCCTGTTAGATGCTGGCGAGAGCCTCCTGGCAACTCAATTTTACCTTTTCCGTCTTACATCCGGAGAGGCTTACCCGTTCGATGCATGTGCTCCCTTACCTGTTCGATGTTCTGAGTATGATACCCCATCGGATGCCGTGAGAGCCCTCCCAGTCGGATTTCCTTTCACTCTCCCCGGCCGGAGAGGCTTATCCGTCTGATGCGTGTGCTCCCTTCAGACGTCTGGCGAGAGTTCTCCCGGTCGGGTTTCTATACTTGCCGCCTACAAGCGAGTCTCATTCATCCGATGCCGTGAGTCTTAATCTCCCGTCGGATGTCGCAAGAGTCCTCCTTGTTGGTTAGCCCAAGCTTTTTATCTGCCAAACTGAGAGGACCCAGACGTCCGTTGTCCTGAGTCTTAATCTCCAGTCGGAGGCTTCATGGGCCCTATCGGTCAGCCATTTGCCCTTCGCCCACTGAATAGCAGAGGCTTGTCAGCCTGTAGGGCCTGTACGCCGACACAGTGACCTATTCCAGTCGAGGCAACTCGGGCCCTCCAGGTGGGGCTATACAATCACACTGCTACTCCTCATCGGCCGGTAGGGCTCACCCGTTCCAACGCTGTGAGCTCCCGTTGAGCATCAGCTCAAACCATACCGACCGGGCGCCCCAAACCATGCAGTCCAGTACCAGCAACCATTACAACCTACAATTACAACACTTAAGTCGCTCCCACCGGAGTACGTAGGCTCTTCAGGCCTGCCAACCAGCTGACTTCTCAGGAAAAATAAAAAATTAGCCCCCGTCTGTACTCACAATGTTATTTTTTTTGGGGGGGGCGTCCTTAATCTGCCGGCTGTCCTTTGTTCAATTGCTTTTTGGGGGGGTACTCTAGGTTCGGGCCATTCCCGAGCTCGGAGCCCTTCCCCGGACAGCACACCAAATACGCATTCCATACCTCAGCTAATATGTAAGCGTGAACTAGTGAAACAGATATCATTGAGTTCTTTGTATAAACTAATGGCTTGGCTTTCTGGGGACACAGATTTCAAACAATCATCGACATAGAAAATTGTGCTGGATTGTATCTACGGCTTCTTTACTGTAATTATGTTGATTGTCTTGGGCTGTTTTTTGCAGTGCAAAATTCGCACAACTTGGTGATGAAACTGCACCAAAGATGTGCACCTTCATGCGATAATCTTCAAGATTTGAATCAAGATTTCCATTTGGCCACCATAAGAATCTGAGGAAATTTGTATGTTCTTTCATGAACTCTCACCTGGTGGAACATTGCTTGTACATCTGCCATAAAAGCAATGCTCTATTTTTTACGAAATCTGATGAGTACTCCTAGGAGATTATTTGTTAAATCTGGTCCTTGGAGTAATTCTCTATTCAAGGATATATTTTTGAATGGTGATGAACAATCAAATACCACACGTAAAGTTTTCTTGCGCTTATGGTAAACACCATGGTGTAGTATGTACTAGACCTTTCCCTCATCAACATGCAGTTGCTCTGCAGGTAATTTCTCTATGAATTCTGTGTACTCTCTATGATAATTTTCATCATGTTTTATTCTTTTTACAAGACCTTTAACTTGCTGGAATGCCATCTCTCTGTTATTTGGCATCTTTACATCATCAATGCGAAATGTAAGCGGTAATGAATAATGACTGTCTATTTGTACAACTTGATTGGAGACTATTTCCATGAATTTTTTGTCATCCTGAGACATTTCCTTTTTTTCCTCATAATATGTTTCAGGAAACTCTTGATTATATTGTTTGAGGAAAAGTTCTATTTACAGTCACTTTTGTTTGGCTTGTTTTTTCATCTTCAGCCAGATTAATTGGACCATTAATTACCCACCCAAGTAAGGTACGTACTGCATATGGGGCCATTACCTTCACTATTAATGATTCTGCCAAGGTTCCATTGCCTTTGGAATATTAACTCCAATCAAGACTTCTACCTCTGCATCAATTTCCTTGATCTCCACGTCCTTTAGATAAGGCCATTTCTTAACATCAACTGCTGAAACAATATTTTCTTTTGAAACTGGAATTGCATCTTGGGTGTAAACTTTTGGTAAGGAAATTAAATTATTACCATTTATATCCCCTACCTCCAGATTTAGTAATCTCATAGGTGGAAACAGGCTCTTCTTGAGACATCGTTCTAAGTAGGATTTCTGTTTTTCTTCCCACTGCGTTCAGTTGTCTCATCAAATTCTTTGTGGTCTGAAGACCATCTTCTCTTTGTGCAAAATGTAGCTGAGCTACCTGGATCTAAGAAGGCATACGTGGATATCGATTTGTTTCCAATTGACACTTTAATCTGCACTGGTTACTATTGCTAGTGAGCCATCTTTACCGACCCCAGTATCTTTACCTGATTTGAGTGAAACAAGAGCACTATTAACATGCTTATCTACTGAAAATACCTGGACAGCTTTGAATCCATCTTGGAAATTCGTTGGATGGTGAGAACTGCTTTTCTCTTTGTTGTCCACAGATATGTGCAGAAAAGTAGGATGTTTGCATTGGCAAATTTCATGTCATTTTTTTTTTTGCAACTTTTACTTAAATGTCCCCTTACAAGACATCCAAAACAAAATCCGTCCAAAACATCCAAAACAAAAGACATCCAAAACAAAATCCATTTCTTTTCAGAAATTCCACCTTCTTTCATTAAAAACTGAGGTGTTGACAACTGGTTAGTTCATGATCCCCTGTACAATATGGACATGATGTATACAGGATATTTGAAGTTGCTGTCCTTCTAGTATCCTCTATGCTGCCTGTAAAAGGAGTTTGAATGGCTACAGGTGATACTGTTGTTGCAAAGCTTTTCCTACTATTGTTTCCTTCCTTTTGTGGGAAATCTTGATTCAGTATTTGCAGCAGTTCTCCATTTTTCCTTAATTTTATAGGGTAGTTACTCACGCATCATATTAAAAACAGAATATGATGCGTAAATGCGCAAGGCTTGACAATCTTCAGCCTAGATGTTTGGCCACAGTTGAATTTTCTCAATATATGCATTTCACTCTTAGGTCATCCCCAAAATTCTCCTGCAGTAGGCGTTTTACGTGCTTATAGCCACTACTGGAATCCATATGCATACAACTCCAGACTAGGTCTCTGGCTTGTCCAGATGTAAACTGCTCAAGATAGTAAAGCCGTTCCTTGTTATTTTTTTGTTTTATTCTCAATGTTGTACTCAAAAGCTTGCATGAAAGGAATAAAACTCAAATGATCTCCATTATAAACAGGCACTTCTCTTGTTGGCAAGAGAGCCATGTTTTGTTGTTTAAGTAACATTTCAGTCAGATCGGTCCATTGTTTCAGTATGGTGTGAAGAATATTTTCATTTGCTGAAATGTCATTCATTAGTTGATTTGTGGTTGCACTATCAACTTGATCTTGAATTGATCTAGATATTGCACTCATCGGTTGCAATAATTGCTTACTTTGCATAGATCTTTGAAGAGGAGTTTTTGGAACAACATATATAGGTGCATAATTTACAGGAGATCGCTCATGCTCACTAGTAATGGATACCCGAAAAGGCTTTCGCTGTTCTTCAAATTGAGTATTCATCATATCCATCCCATCAACTGGATTATCTTGACTATCTTGAGGTAATCTTTCATAATTCTTAAACACACTGATTTCAGCCTCTGAGGCAGCCAAATCAGTTTCAACTTTCAATTTCTCTTTCATTTCTCTTATTTTAGCTTCTTCTAACTCTAAAGCATGTTTCTTTGCCAAGGAAGCAGCACGTGCCATCAACGCTGCTTTCTTTGCCTCAGCTTTCATATGTGCAGATGATGCAGTAGATTTCACAGAAGATCCTGATGTTCGACTTGAACAACATGTGTGACTTGAAACTTGTGAGGTGTTTGATTTAGATTTGTTCTTTGAGACTACGGATATACTATCATCAGGTGCAACAGTACTTTAAAGTTGTGTCCCAATGTTCCTTTCAACTGGATTTTGATCCACTTGATCTTTTAACCACATTTCAGTCTCAAATAAAACATCCTGGAAACACTCTATCTTTGGATTAAACCAGTTCTTATTGTCTTCATCCAATTCCTCCTTTGACAACATTGCTTGCACTTGACTGTGAACATCATTTAAGTCCTGCAGAGCAACATTAAATTTCTCTGTCAGTGTTTTCACATAGTCTAGACTTCCATTTGTTTTACAGTTCCTTTATCTCATTCATTTTCCGTGTTCATTCACCCAGCTTGCCTCTACGACTTCCAACTAACTGTGCCAAAGAATCTTCCTCTTCCATGATTTCAAATCCATTCAAATCCAACAATTCACAAATTCTTGCTGCTGTCGCCAACATTGCTCCTTTTGCACAGTTCAATCAAGTTCTTCATCAAGTAAAGACTTCTAAAGGAATTACTCACAAATTTAGTTTCCAGTGAATCAAAGGAATTGTTCAACTTGTGCCTTCCAGTATCCATCACAGTGGCGGATCTAGAGATTTTTTCCTGGGATGGCAAAAGGGGAGGCATGAGGTTTCAGGAGGGGGGACATGGACATTATTCATAATTTAAAATGCTATAGTTTTCATTGAATGTGTTTGTTTCTCTACACTACATTACACAGAGTGGGAGTCAAATCAGAGATGTCGCTAGGTTTTTTGTATGGTGTGGGTCTTAATTTGTGAATTGTGGACCCTTTCTCTGTGTAATCACTATCAACAGTCTGTGTAATCTATACTTAAATTGTACTGTGTGAAAAAGCAATTCTTGGGGGGTTGGGGGGTATGCTCCCCAGAGATTAAAAAAAAAAAAAAAAAAAAAAAAAAAAAGACCCCTCAAATGATGTCTTCTAGTGAGTTTTGAGGAAATATGGACAGATTTAGTCATACAACATAAGCCATCAACAGATTTAGGTTATCTGTATTGAAACAAGATTATAATGCAGGATTGTTGCAATGATAACCATGACTGTCAAAACATTTCCCTCTGATTCAATACAGACTCAGTGAAGTACCTTTTAGTCAAACATAATTTTTTGGATTTATTACAATATAACATACAAACAATTTAAAATGTACATAAGAATGTCATTTGTAATCTCTCTCTCTCTCACACACACATACACACACACACACACACACTCTCTCTAAACTGCTGATCACTTTAAACTGCTGATCACTTGAGGGCAAACATCAAAAACACAATTTTCTGAGGCAAGACCTCAAAATCCACAGGAACTATGGAATTCATATAACTTTAACTTTAACTTAACTTTAAACATTTCAGCCCAAGATAAACGTTTATGGATGCCAGCCATTTGTGAGGCTCCATACTGTATGCAGAAAACATACGAAAAAGTACATCTTGAAATGAAAAACACTAACTTGATAAAATTATAACCTAATGCAATTTTCTTATTTGCAAGATGCTGTTATTTTACTGCACATGACTATTAAACTGTTTAAATCAATTGCAGACGGCGGTTTCCATGAATGCTAGCAAAGCGTTGAACAAACTCGTTTAAGTCAACTGCTTTAGCACTGCAACGGTCACTCTCAATGCTGAGCACAGCTAAATGGGACAATCTCTCAGTAGCATAGTTGAGCGCAGATGATTTTTTACAAGATTTAGAGTGGAAAAACTGCGCTCACATCCAGCTGTGGTAACTGGTAGAACAGCTGCAATCTTGCATAAAAAACGATGCATCTCATAAAACACCTCTTTAAAAGGGTCCAAATAACCTAGCAGTTCAATCAAAGATGAAGGGCAATTTTTTCCATCTCTTTTACTCCTTGCAAAAAGCCTCTCAACCTGCTCTTTAAAGGTCTCCCTGAGGGTATCAATTAAGTCTACAGCTCTGAGGAGATCCAAGTTTGGGGACTGTAGCAGCTCAGACAAAAACTTTGCGTCACCAAGCACCTGTCTAAATATGGCAAGTAGCCCAATGAAGTTCAGGTCAATTTGAAACATTAACCCTCGGGCCTTTGTAGATCTTTCAGGATCAACCTCATTTGATATGTCATCCAACACTTAGAGTACTGCAGATAGTCTATCAAAAAGGTTCCTACAGGCAATGCTGCGATAGGCCCATCTGGTGTCGCTGAGGCTTTGAAGTTCTCTAGGGGGGCCACTAAACATCTCCGCTTGTACTTCCATCCACTTTTGATGGACATAACAGCCGGAAAGAAACACATACAAATTTTTGACGCAATCAACAATGACCAAATTTAAGCAATGAGCATTGCAGTGGACATAAAAAGCATATTTGGCCACCTGTTTAACTCTTGTCTGCACCCCTGAGCACCGGCCACTCATAACTGCAGCGCCATCGTACCCTTGGCCCACAAAATTCTCCTTGTATTCAAGGCCATACTGCTCCAAAGAAGAGATGATTTTTGTTAGCTAAGGAGCTGACATCCAAATGTTCTGCTTCCCAAAAGCCTAAGAAGCCCTCCCGTATGGCTCCCTCATAATAATACCTTAAGACTATGGACAATTGCTCCCTTTTGAGATCTTTTGTTTCATCAGATGTAACAGAGAAGTACTGACTAGATTTGACTTCTTTTAGTATGTCCTCCTTTTAGTATGTCCTCCTGGACCATCCCTTCCAGGATTTGTAATATTTCGTTTTGGATATCTTTGGAAGTATACATCGCATTGGCGGGGGCCTTCTGATAGTCTTTTTTGAATAAAAAGAATCATGATCTCCTACTACGTGCAAAAATCTCAAGGAAATTGCCTCTGTTCCTAGACTCATCATTTTCATTATGTCCACGCTGAGCTATATTTTGTATTGCAGTAAGACGCAATACCTGACCTATAGTCTTTATGTATTGTTGATTCTCTTTTATCTGTTTGCGATTCTCATCATTCATCATGCCTAATACTGATATGTTGCATTTCATCATCTTTTGATTCAAATGTGCCTCAGATTTGGAATGTACACTAAAGCCACCATCTTTAAAAGTGGCCTTGCACCAGTTTTTTGTATCCCTCAGAAGAGGTATTAAACAGTTTTGCTAGACGAAAAATGCCAGCATGCAAAGCAATACACAGCGTCCATGGCCACTGAATATTCCAACCAAGGATATTCCTCATACCACTGTCCTTGGAAGCTCCTCCTTGCCCCTCCCTGCATGGTTTTGGGAAATACCTTTAACACAGGTTGTCTCAGATCATCTGCCTTCAGCTTTGATATATCTGAGAAGAGAAAACAAAACAAGCACTGACAACATGTTACAATTTTTGTTGCATTTATCTAAACAAGATCAGTTTTAATTTTGCCGCCTAGAGTTGGACATGTCTTTATTACAGCAGTGATTCAACATACCATGAGGGCCAGCTTGACATTCGCAGCTCCTAGCCATCTCTCCAGTTTCACTTTCACACTCTTCACTGATTTGCCCTCTCTATCATTCTACATTTCTCTCTTCTTCAGTGGGCTGCTCCAGCCCCGCATGCTGCTCATGACCCTCGCACTGCTTCTGGCCCTCAGTCCGCCTTAGCGTCTCCTGCTGCTCCTGAACCTTGGTCTGCTTCTGGCCCACGGTCTGCTCCAGTCTCTTGTGCTGCTCATCTTTGTCTAACTTCTCTCCAGTCTCCCTTTTTCTCTCCCTGTCTTATCCACCTGTGTCCAGTTCCCCCCTTTTTTTCTTGGGTTGAAAGAACTTGGCTATGCCAAACCTTTTCATTTTGCATCCTAATCTGACCTGCAGTTTGTCAAACGTAAAAATAGCATGTTGGTTAAAACCATGTCGTACAATTCCAATTCTGTGCTTGTGTCTTGTGCATCACCAGCTTATGACACCGCTTAGATATCCTAGTTTAATTTGGCATGTCGACCATTTTTAAAAATTGGATAGTCATAGATGCTGGGAAAGTGGATGCATGCCCATTTAGTGAAAGCAGTAGTTGAAACACACACAAAAGAGCTAGACTAAGGGTAGACCCTTATCTGACCTGGCGATCATAGAAAAATTAGATGAGACAACAAAGTATTGCGGATGTAAATAACGTAACAATGTGGTTGTTGCAGGGTTAACTGTCTGCTCACCCTTACGAAAAAGAAGTTTATTCAAGTGTTCTATTGGTATACTTACTAAAAATAAGAAAGTATGCTTTTAGTTTACTTTTTATGTACTTCTCAGAAATGGACTTTATGTACTCCTTAGAAATATACTTAAAATGACATTTAAGTAACTTGACTTATACTTACAAAAAAGTCTAAATATACTTTAACTTTACTTAAGTATACTTAATAAAATAAACTTGAAGTATACTACTTTTTGGTAAGGGTATGGACTTTTTCGACTTGGTGTCAAACTTACCTCTAAACTCACTGCCAACTGCTTATCAGCCTCTCTTCCCTGCTGCCACTGACTGGTGAAAAGATGCACTGTGCTGCCCTCCTGCCACTGACTGGTGAAATTTCGCGGGGGTCACTGCAGTACTGTGATGTGTGAAACCATGGTGACGGTGAGGGGGAGGCGATTCTAAATCGGCGATTTCTGTTTGAGAGGAGTTTGGTTGCGGGGTCTCCTTGGCCTATGAACATAAAATATACTTAAAAAAATATTATCTGATTTATAAATGGGGTGGCAACAGGGGTGGCAAGTGGCGTCAGACTGTATCCCAGGGGTGGCAGCTGCCACCCTTTGCCACCCCGTAGATCCGCCTCTGATCCATCAAGTCAACACGCTTCAGGTAAGTATAATCCATTTATTTCCATTTGCTGTTTCCTCTCTCACAATTTAGCACCTACCGCCATGCGGTTGATTGTTTGCATTAACTGACAGGCATCTTAGGCTGACTACTACATCCCTTTAAGCAGACCCTACATGTATTATTTAGGTGCAGTGACCGGTATACAACACTAGAGGTTCAGCTCAAGGACAAAAAATGTATATGGCAATCACAATCTCAATAAATTTTACATATTCTACTCAATTCAAAAGACAATTAAAGGCTAAATTAAGATGGCTTTAACAAGCGTCTTTACAGGGGTCAAGAACTTTGTTTTATACATTTTATCAACCTATTTATTTATTAAATTGTAAGACTCACTCTCCTGTCAGACACAGTTGAAGTGAAAAGTGCGTCAGACGAATGCGCTATCCTGATACGGTATCTGTGGCAGATGAGATGGTGTAGCCAGTCTGTGTCATTATTTCACTTGCATAACTCCTTATGAAATACAAAGTTAAAAAAAAAAATTTCCTTTCTTGTCAGTACTGTGCGCGCGGTGTGTCAGTCATGGGCGTGCGCGCACTGTATGTCACGTCATGTCGCAAAATGCATTTCCATCTCCCATTATTCGCATTAACCCTTTTTCGCACAAGTCAAAAACCACCTCAAGTAAGTGTAAAAACATTTTTGCGAATTAAGAAAAACTGTGCATAAAGGCAGGGTGATGGAAACCCAGCTATTGGCGTCCTCCACCACTGATGCAAAAATGGAATATGCACAGAGTCATCCCTCAAGTTTCCACTCTGGGCAACTCATGCAACGCCTTAATCAGACCACTTGTATTTTGCTCAAATGCAGCCAAAAAGGGCTCAAACTCATCCCTACAATGAAAATTTTACATGGATTACCAACAAAATATATCATGCTATACTCAAAAATATCAAAAAATAAAAAAATTCTAAATTTTTCACCTACATCTCCCTTGGAAATAACGCACATCAGGTTACTTTTACCTTTGGTTTGATCTATTATTGAAAATACAAGTCCTGATTTCAATACACAGTTTAACATATCACATTTGTAAAAATAAGTACACTTATCCTGTTACAGGTCCTTCTCAAAAAATTTGCATATTGTGATAAAAGTTCATTATTTTCCATAATGTAATGATAAAAATTTAACTTTCATATATTTTAGATTCATTGCACACCAACTGAAATATTTCAGGTCTTTTATTGTTTTAATACTGATGATTTTGGCATACAGCTCATGAAAACCCAAAATTCCTATCTCAAAAAATTAGCATATCATGAAAAGGTTCTCTAAACGAGCTATTAAACCTAATCATCTGAATCAACTAATTAACTCTAAACACCCGCAAAAGATTCCTGAGGCTTTTAAAAAACTCCCAGCCTGGTTCATTACTCAAAAACTGCAATCATGGGTAAGAGGTTAACCCAGAAGGCCATCATTGACACCCTCAAGCGAGAGGGTAAGACACAGAAAGAAATTTCTGAACGAATAGGCTGTTCCCAGAGTGCTGTATCAAGGCACCTCAGTGGGGAAGTCTGTGGGAAGGAAAAAGTGTGGCAAAAAAAAAAACGCTGCACAAACGAGAAGAGGTGACCGGACCCTGAGGAAGATTGTGGAGAAGGACCGATTCCAGACCTTGGGGGACCTGCGGAAGCAGTGGACTGAGTCTGGAGTAGAAAACATCCAGAGCCACCGTGCACTGGCGTGTGATTTTGAACCAGAAACAGCGGCAGAAGTGCCTGACCTGGGCTACAGAGAAGCAGCACTGGACTGTTGCTCAGTGGTCCAAAGTACTTTTTTTGGATGAAAGCAAATTTTGCATGCCATTCGGAAATCAAGGTGCCAGAGTCTGGAGGAAGACTGGGGAGAAGGAAATGCCAAAATGCCTGAAGTCCAGTGTCAAGTACCCACAGTCAGTGATGGTCTGGGGTGCCATGTCAGCTGCTGGTGTTGGTCCACTGTGTTTTATCAAGGGCAGGGTCAATGCAGCTAGCTATCAGGAGATTTTGGAGCACTTCATGCTTCCATCTGCTGAAAAGCTTTATGGAGATGAAGATTTCGTTTTTTCAGCACGACCTGGCACCTGCTCACAGTGCCAAAACCACTGGTAAATGGTTTACTGACCATGGTATTACTGTGCTCAATTGGCCTGCCAACTCTCCTGACCTGAACCCCATAGAGAATCTGTGGGATATTGTGAAGAGAAAGTTGAGAGACGCAAGAGCCCAACACTCTGGATGAGCTTAAGGCCGCTATCGAAGCATCCTGGGCCTCCATAAACACCTCAGCAGTGCCACAGGCTGATTGCCTCCATGCCACGCCGCATTGAAGCAGTCATTTCTGCAAAAGGATTCCTGACCAAGTATTGAGTGCATAACTGAACATAATTATTTGAAGGTTGACTTTTTTTGTATTAAAAACACTTTTCTTTTATTGGTCGGATGAAATATGCTAATTTTTGAGAGATAGGAATTTTGGGTTTTCATGAGCTGTATGCCAAAATCATCAGTATTAAAACAATAAAAGACCTGAAATATTTCAGTTGGTGTGCAATGAATTTAAAATATATGAAAGTTTAATTTTTATCATTACATTATGGAAAATAATGAACTTTTATCACAATATGCTAATTTTCTGAGAAGGACCTGTATATTTTATTGTTTCACTTGTATTTACCATTAATTTCTCCTTCAAAACATTTCCAAATTTTATTCATCCTATAAATCGCCTAGATGCATTGTGAAATAAACCCCAATGTAAAGAAGCTTGCAAGGCAGACTTTTCAAAAAATGGTTGCATCATGTTCCAGACAGAAAGGGGGGAAGTGGCAGACGATCATCTGCTCATTAACTGCTGCATAATTCCACATAAACTTTAAATTTTGTGTAGCAATCTTTGAATGTTTTATTTTGCTTAAGTGATTACAGTTTCCCATTATAAAATTATTTACCCCAGTTTAGGGAATTAATTCACTTTTAATCTATATTTTTTCATCCTAGATCTATAATATTTGTACAACATTTAATTTATTCTTAAAATACTGATAAACTGCATAATTTGAGTTGTTAAACTATGTATAGTATATGTTTATTGAAATTATTTTAATACAATTAGAATAATTAATTGTGCACCTGTGTTGAGGGTTTTCTGAGGATCCGTGTTCTGTGTTGAGGTTTTGTGAAAAACGTATTAAGTACATGATTTTTAAATAATGTGTAAAATTAGGTCATTACCAAGATCTTTTGAAAATGTAACATAATGATTTTATTATTAAATGACCTACTATGAATATAGTTTTACTATGTTATCAGTGACTTGTAGGGCGGGTCAAGAAAAGAGGAAATGTTTTACACCACAGTATTTATTCAAATGAGGTTTGTAAATACAAAGATGTTTTATTTTGAACTATTGACAAGGTCACTGGACTGGCCATGTTAATATATCTTGTCCAGTGATCAGCAATGCCCGTTGCCTTTCAAAGCTAGAGCCCGTGTCCTCTACACTATTATACCTCTTTCCACCTGATATAATGCTTGATGTTTAAATTCCGTTAAGGAATCATACCAATGGTCCTCAGTCTAAGTATCTTCCAGTGGCGAAAAGATAAATACTTTGCCCTGAGTGACAGTGAAAACTTCCCTTAAGGCAAAAATGATGTGTCATCAAAACCTGTACCACTCTCAGATAGAGCTCTCAAAAGTGGTCATTTGGGAAATTTTGGGGAAAACCTTTTTTATCACTGCCATTCATGATTGCAGAACAAATGCCAAAAATTTATGCTTTACCTTCTTCAGAAAGAGAGATATTGGACATTGTCACTGTCCTGATATAAGAAGATCCTGGATTCTGTATCTGTCAGAGAAGATAGTTGAGTTTTTGTCCACATTCCATCAACATTTTCCTGGGAAAATCACCCTGAAGATGCATTACATGATCCATTATTCAAGATGAATCATATCTTATGGTCCTCTGGTGAATCTGTCCTCTCTCCGTGTTGAAGCAAATCACCAGTATTTTAAAAGAGTGGCCACAGTTCTCGAGAAACTATAAAAACAAAGTCTTTTGCCAGGTGAGATTAAATTAGACAGTGCTGTGAACAATCAGACAACATCACTGTCCACACAGCACATGCAGAAGAGATAGCAGTGTTTATGGAGATAAGGGATTATTCCGTGTTAATCGGACGTGAATTTTGTATGGGAAACTGTTCACACCTTCCCACTTCCACAGTCAACTCTACTCATACATTGTTGAGGAGGAGTGTGAGTGGACTGTTGTGAAACCTGGTGAGGTTAACAGGTTAATAGTGTTTTTTTTTTCTTATATTTAGGGGTTCACGTGCTGGCAGAGTATTTTAGGTCAATGTTAGGTTACTCTTTTCTCAAGGAGAATTTTCCACAATTAAGGAGCTCTATTAAACTTTATTAACTACACTTAACAACACTTAAACTAGTCTTAAACACACTCACACATATTCTGCTAGAGGGAGAGGGTTAAAGCTGAAGCACAAAGAAGATTAAAGTATGAAGTTACGGAAGTATTTGATATTGAGCAGATCTACAGCCTGAAGGAAACATTAGTTTCTTAATTCAAACAAGCTTTTTTAAAAATACTAATTGAATAAAATGAATGAATAAAATTAAAGGTGATTTCAGAAAGGCTGGCAATAGCAAGCTAGCTTTGAAATGCATAAGATCCCACCCTCCCTGCAAATCACTCTCCAAACCCACTTTCAACCAGCAGAATAAAAAATGTTTTTGAACCAAATCACTGCCCTGCCTTTAGGTCAAGTTTGTCAAGTTTTCATTTAAATATATTAAATGGTTTGCATCGCTTTAATGACAAACATCATGTTTATATGTTTAAAATCAAAGGGGTTTTTATTAGAACAAAGAAATGTATACAGGTTTAGAGATTGAGTAAATGATGAAAATGTTAAATTTTGGGTGAACTATTACCAGGTACTGTGATTGTATTGAATAAAAATACCACTGTACTGCGACTGGAACACCATGGTGCCGCGTACAAAATACTTTTACTTTTTTTTAATGGGGGTGGAGTATTTATCAGTTTCTCCTGAGCATCTGACTGACTAAGTGTTGTGTTTTGCAGATGATGAGCAAGGTGACCTTAGATTACAATAAAACACGCCACCAATGGTGATTTAATGTTTTTTTCCTCAGCTGGTCAGAACAAACATGGCAGACTTGTTACTTACTTGTTCAGATGACAATATACAGTGAAAATTCTTATTTGGGTCATATATTCCAAGACATAGGCTAATCTGTGATTCTGAAGTACAGTAAATATCCAATCGGTGCAGTGACTGACTGCCACACATACTCCTCAAAACATTAGATTCATCCGCACTGGAGCCGCACCGGAACACAACCCACACAAGGAAGATAATTCAACACACAGCTGCAATTGCAGGTTTTCAAACAAAGATGGCAACAAAAAGGCAAAACTTACGAACTGGAGCTTTAAATATCTCCAGCAATTCTACACTTCCAATTTTAATACGCACATAATGGACCAAATTTTGATGAACATGATGCAGCTGAAGTTGAATTGCAGAACGCTTTGATGTGTCCATGTGTCCCTAGATGTCAAGGTGCAGTTCATTTTGATTTTTTCCCCCCACTGAAAATTATACAGTTTGGCAATGCTAGGTAAATAATCGTAAATTTGTCACTTTCTCAAAACCCATGGAACAAATTGAAAACAATCTGAATAGGGGTGTCAAATGGTATATTGCATCCAATACATATATATATATAACAGGTTCCAATACTGATAATAAACTATATTAGGGGTGTGCAGCGAAGCCAGTATGTGTATCTGTATTTGTATTATCAGCCTATCTTTTTTGTAGTTATCACTGAAAAAATATGCAGTGTTTAACTAAAATAATATATATTTTTAGGATTATAACATTTAGCCTATTTAAACATCTTCTAACATTCGGAGCTGATCTTGTATAGGCAGTTCAACAAGATGTATTGCAGTTGTGCTTCGAGCAACGTGAGTTTGAGTCCCTGCTTGGGGACCTTTCGTGATCCAATAAATAGATATTTAAGGATCTAAATTAAAAAGTAAGTGTTCCTATGCAATTTAGAAATATGGAAATTGATTTTGAAGTCATTTCCAGGAAATGCAAGGAAAAAGGCAACTGCAACACTGCTATTTTATTTGCGCTTATTTCATTTATAAACTATAAATTATAAATTAAAGGGATAGTTCACCCAAAAATGAAAATTATGTCATTAATGACTCACCCTCATATCGTTCCAAACCCGTAAGACCTCCGTTCATCTTCGGAACACAGTATAAGATATTTTTAGTCCGAGAGCTTTCTGTCCCTCCATTGAGAATGTATGATATACGGTATGCTGTCCACGTCCAGAAAGGTAATAAAAACATCTTAAAAAGTAGTCCATGTGACATCAGAGGGTCCGTTAGATTTTTCTGAAGCATCGAAAATACATTTTGGTCCAAAAATAGCAAAAACTACAACTTTATTCAGCGTTGTCTTGTCTTCCGTGTCTGTTATGAGCGCGTTCACAACACTGCAGTTTAGTGATATCCGGTTCGCGAATGAATCACTCGATGTAACCGGATCTTCTTGAACCAGTTCACCAAAACGAACTGAATCGTTTGAAACGGTTCGCATCTACAATAAGCATTAATCCACAAATGACTTAAGCTGTTAACTTTTTTAACATGTCTGACACTCCCTCTGAGTTCAAATAAACCAATATCCCGGAGTAATTCATTTACTCAAACAGTACATTGACTGAACTGCTGTGATGAACACCGAGCCGAGCCAGATAACGAACGACTGACTCGTTCACGAGTGAAGAGCCGTTTCTGTCAGACGAGCCCGATTCGAGAACCGAGAAGCTGATGATACTGCGCATGCGTGATTCAGACTGACACACACAGCGCGTCTGAACCGAACTGGTTCTTTTGGTGATTGATTCTGAACTGATTCTGTGCTAATGTTATGAGCGCGGGTAAACCGAAGGCTTGAATCAAGGGCCATCATCGCCAATGAAGTCATTACGTCGAGCGCAAAAGAACTGGTGAACCGTTTTCAGCAACCGGTTTATTGAATTGAACTGTCTGAAAGAACCGGTTCGCGGAAAAGAACCGAACTTCCCATCACTACCGGTGATCCGAAAACCAATGCAACCGGTTCTTGACTCGAGAACGAGTCAATGTTTCGTTCGTTATCTGGCTCGGTTCAGTCAGTGTACTGTTTGAGTAAATGAATTATACCAATGGATATTGGTTTATTTGAACTCAGAGGGAGTGTCAGCCATGTTAAAAAAGTTAACAGCTTAAGTCATTTGTGGATTAATGCTTATTGTAGACGCGAACCGTTTCAAACGATTCAGTTCGATTTGGTGAACTGGTTCAAGAAGATCCAGTTACATCGAGTGATTCGTTCGCGAACCGGATATCACTACACTGCAGTGCTGTGAACGCGCTCATAACAGACACGGAAGACAAGACAACGCTGAATAAAGTCGTAGTTTTTGCTATTTTTGGACCAAAATGTATTTTCGATGCTTCAGAAAATTCTAACTGACCCTCTGATGTCACATGGACTACTTTGAAGATGTTTTTATTACCTTTCTGGACGTGGACAGTATACCGTACATACATTTTCAATGGAGGGACTGAAAGCTCTCGGACTAAATCTAAAATATCTTAAACTGTGTTCCGAAGATGAACGGAGGTCTCACGGGTTTGGAACGATATGAGGGTGAGTCATTAATGACATAATTTTCATTTTTGGGTGAACTATCCCTTTAAGCTACTTCACACACTTGTTACTGCGTTGTAATTTTAAAGGATTATGTAAAACAACATGAATTCCTTTGGCTCACCGGTTCCTGCGTTTAAAAAAGTATTTCATTTAAGTAATTCGCAGGTCTGGAAAACGTATGGGGAAAAAATGAGAACAGAGTATGGAAAAAATATTTAGACTATTTGCCCTATTCAGTGTTCTAAAATATAAAATTAATAATTTTCTAAAAAATACATTTATCATACAAGTAGGAAGATTTCATGACAAACATTTAATGAATTAATTCAAGGCCAACATTTCATTATGCATCTTTTTTGAATTTCACTAAACAAATGTAAACCAGTAAAAGTTAAGGAAGCAAACATGAAGGCCTAGTAGAAAATGTATCTGTATTTAAGTTGATTATTAGCCTATACTCTTGACAGAGAGCTGGTTTGGTTTTTGAGAGATGGAGACACGGCGAGACGGCAACATGGCTGTTTGATTGCCAATCACGCTGTGATTATTCATTCGTCTATCATATCATAGCCTATAAGGTTTAAATCATTGCCTTTTATATATACACAAATAGCAGAACATGTATGATGTAATATTTTAGGTAATATTAGGCCTACTCTTGACAAAAGCTCTGATTTCTGAGAGGCAACAGGCAACAGCAATGCAGTGTTTGATTTGTGCTCTTTTCATTCATAAAGTTTACGTTCATTCTTTTCACACACTCTTTGAGTGAATTTAGAGGTCTGTGTAAAATATTGTGCTGATCCCCTGGCTCACCTAGGAATCTAGCAAACACCAGACTGTGCTGCAGCCTCAGCCGAATATTCAGGCAGAATTATTCGTTATCCGTTATTCGTTCTTGAAGTCATTATCCATGCCTTTCCAAATAAGTTTTCACCGCTAGAGGTCGCATGTTCAAAACAATAACAAAGGCAAAGCTTGATGGCGCTGTGAAGAGCGGTGGAACCGATGGGTATTAAGAGATGATGTGATCTGATATGATATTCACGAATCATGTTCACAGATGAGGTAATGAATTTCCTGTACCTTCCAGAGTTATTCAAACAGCGAATAAATTATACAGAGAAAGCGAACAATGAACATTTACATTGTCAAAGAACATTATGACTGATTTCAATCTAGCATGAGATTAAGCACTTTCAAAAACACTCCCCTTGTAATTAATAAAGCTGTTTATACTCTGATGAATAAATCGCTTATTTACATCATACATACATCTGCACTCACGGTTTCAGTGATGACTCATCTGAACGCCTCTGATTGGCCAATGCATTCATAAGCTCAACACACTTGAGTGCGATTGTTTTTTTGCACAACACTGTAAAAACGTGGAAAAAAGAGTCATGATGCAACAGTGAGCAGATATAAATTTAATGCTGCAGTCAACACTTTTCATTTCATTTCAGCCTGGTATTTTCTGAGCAAAGTATAAAGAGACTCAAGAATCTAGTAGTTCTTTAGTCATTGGGATGTTGAGAACCCCTCTGTGAGACAAAAGTATGAGTTTCTGATATAAATCCCAACGCTCCTGGTATGTATGAGTGAGGAATCCATGCAAGATCACACATAGGGCCTGTTCAGACCTGGGGCCTCATTAATAAAACTGTCATCCTATAAGTGTGCGTACGCTCAAAAGCTAGATTTTGCATACGCACAAAAGTTTTCAGATTTATAAAACCACGTGTAGGCCAGAACTTGCCCAAAAATCCCTTTATAAACCTCAGTCAGGGGAAGATTGTGCGTACGTGCATCTCCACCCTGACTCCTCCCCCAAATCACCATATATGGAGCTTACAATGCCTAGTTTTACTATGCATAACCTCATCTGCATATCATTTCCATGCATATTCCCATCCACATGACACCATGTTAAACACCGTCAAAAGTACAAGATATCAAGGAAATATGAGATACGGACTGTAAATACCATTTGTGCCATACATTAATTTTTATTTCTAAAAATCAATCAATATCAAAAATCAAAAATCAATATCCTTGTATTGTTTTAGAATAAATCTATCAAGATAAAAACATAATGGTTATCAGATAAATATTTTAGTTGATCTCATTCTTTAACACTAGCCAAATAGTAGCCTATTTCAATTGTTTTAAACAATTTAAATCAAACTAAATTTATTCAGTTTTGCTGATAAGGTGAATATCTTTTAGCTATTTTAAATGGAAACAGGCCTTTTTATTGCAGTGCAAAATTGTCTGACTCGGCGTGTCACTTACAAAGTATTTTTAAAAGGAAACGTATAAATCTTACAGTTGTAGCCTTCAGTGTTAAATGCAGCGGTTTCATATGTTGTAGAGAGGACTTCACACAACAACATCAACACCTCTGTGCAGCTGCAGTCGTACAGTAAGATATTATCATTAGTCCTATACCGAACAATGGACCATTCGACCACTGAATCCAGCAGTGTCCACCATAATATCGAAGTAAGTGCGCATCATTGATCATTGTTTTCACTAAAAAGTATTTTCTCATAACATGAAGATCTGAAGATCAGTTTAAAGATGAATTATTGTGCACCTATAGCACTCCTCACTGTCAATAAAAGAGGAAAAATTTACTACAAATGTTTAAGTTCTGCGTAATGACTATGTAATTTCAGTCCTTATCTCCATATCAGAGTGGAATATGTAATGTATATATATCGACATGAAAAGAGAGTTCTTACTTAATGCATTTTCTACACTCCAGGAAAAAGAGAGTTGTACGCAGAGTTTCCGTGCATGTGCTCAAATTTTCCAGTCAAGTTTGTTTTTATACTACCACCTTGTACAGCAAACAGTGGCATACGCATCTTTCGGGGCTGTTTTTGTACACAATGGTTATAAATGAGGCCCCTGTTCACTTCATGTGTTTTTTCTAATCTGATCATGAAAAGACCAAGGCTGCATTTCCCAAAAGCACCGTAAGCCTAAGTTGATCATAGACCCATTGCCACAAAATGAAAGATACAAATGCAATCACTCGGCTTACGGGTCTTTTTGGAAATGCAGCCTGGTCAATAGTAAAAGTATATAACAAGGCAGTTTGTCTTCATCTACCTTGTCAAAGTTTTCACAAGCTCAGAGTCAGGAAAAAAAATACTTTCAGGTCAATTACTGCTAACCAATGGTATTACATTTACACAATTACTTCTTGTCCACCTAATACACCCCAAATCTAGCATCTGTTAGCATGTAAGGAAGTGACCATGGACAATCTGCAGCTAATCAAAAAAATGTTTGCTTAAGTGTCTCTTGCTTGGGTTTCCAAAAAAATGAGACCTTTGCAAACTGTTTATTTGTTATTGATACTTCTTCATGGATTTGTTGAAAGTGAACGTAATGCTTTTTGTAAGGCTTTTCAAGAAATCACGGCACCCTTCTTTCACCAGATTGAAGGCAAAAGTGTTTTTGAAATTGCTACTTTTTTCTAAAACCTCTTTCCACACTCAGAACACTGCGTTTTCTTGGCAGAACTGAGTTTGTAAATGCCTTTTCAGATCTTTTTGATAGCCCGTTGAAACTCCTTCTCACACTGAAGACACGGGTAAGGCTTTCTCCAGTGTGAACTTTCATGTGAGTTCTGTTGGTTTGCTTTATTTGTACAGATTATTCCACAGTGATGGCACATATAAAACGTTCTCTCTTAAGTGAGTGATTCTTTTGGGTAATTAAGGCTTTCGTTACGCGTGAAACTCTTTCCACACCGATCACACATGTGAACGGCCTCTCTCCAGTGTGAACTGCTCATGTGAGTTTTCAGATTTCCTTTTCGATTTTGTAGCATTATTCCACACAGTTTGCAGGTGAAAGGTTTCTATCCGGCAGGGTGTGAAACCAATCATGTGAGTCGAGTTGAAGGGGGGCCAGTTTTATGAGAAGAAACTCTGTCCACACTTAATCACATGTGAACGGCTTCTCTCCCGTGTGAATTCGAATATGAGACTTTAGACTTCTTAAAAGATTTCGTGGGAACACTTCTTCCACACTGTTGGCAGGTGAAAGGCTTCTCTACAGTGTGAACTCTCATGTGAACTTTAAGTGTTCCTTTCTGAATTGTAACACTTTCCACAATGCTGGCAGATGATGAAAACTACCTCTAGTTCCAGTCTTCCAGAGCACTTTTCTGCTTATGAGGTCATAAAATCAAGATCTTTCTATTTGTTTTAATTCCTAGTCTATTGATATCCCTCTTTCAGCCACAATCTGGTCTAAGGCAAAAAATAGACCAATTCATGTTAAATCCTGGTTTAATGGCACAAAAGTCTAAGAAAACATCAAAACATTTTGAAATGCATCATGCATTTGTCAAATGCATGGAATTTTGGCATGTTGAAACACTCAAAAACACCCATATTATTATTCGAAGTTTGAAGGATTAGGTAATAAAGAATTTTTTCAAAGCCTGTTGTATGTGACACCACTTCCCGAAACCAGTTGGGGCACCTGCTGACCATGGGACTCACGTAGCCACACCCACATAGATCCACACCCAAACCCTCCCACATCCAATCAATATACAGCTCATATATAGATTTCTTATTCTCTAGGAGTGTTTAAAAGTTCACAGAAAGCCCTATTGGTTAACTATGGCTGCCGTAATTGTAATCGATCATCGAGATATCTGGCATTATTCAGCGATATGGTGATTTTAGTAACCATATCCGTTTCAGCCCTATTTTCAAAAGGGGTTGCTACGACCCTCTGTTCAAACATCATTTCTGAGCTTAGTCTACACCTGACAACTCTGATGTGCATGCAGAATTTCATTAGAAATGTAATAATGCTCAGAGCATCAAAATCTTCACTATCCCTTTAAGCCTCATCAAAGCACAGAAACTGTGCTGAGCAATACCTGCTTTTGGCATCTCATCACAACTACATGTCTCTTCTAGTGCAATTAGATCAACATAGACCATGACATTATCTTGGATAGTTTGATTATTATGTTGGGATTTGTACACAAGCATTAGCACAGTTTAGGTCCCATCTATCCAACCGCTACCACTTGTGTTTGATGAGATGTCTCAAAGTATGGAGTGCCACAGGGCTCAGTATTGGGTCCTCTGCTTTTCTCCTTATATTTATCCCCCTAAGGGACATTATTATTATACGGCTCACTGTTATGCTAATGACACTTAGGTTTATATTTCCTCACAAACTGAAAACACTGCACAACTTAACTAGTCAGCGGAGCAGGCCCGGCGCCAGATTGTCATAATTGGTGGGCACCATTAGACCTGGTGACTGATTTGGTCATCAGTCTGATTTTTTCAACTAAAGAAAGTTTCATTTAAAGGTCGCTGCATTCATGTAGTTTTTCATTTGTGCGTTAAAGACATCCACCTGAGATTAGGTAAGTGAAAGTGTTGCATTCATTGGATAAATTAGGTTTTTACACTTTAACAAAACTGTTAAAGTATTTGACTGAATTTAGTCCTCCAACGATGCTTTAATTTACGTCTGTCTTTACAACAGTTCTATGACATTCTTCAAAAATATTCATTTCTGTAGAGCTGGACCTTTCAATAAGGATCAGATGAATGAGTTCATCTTAAAAACAGAATGAAAACCAACCTGTTTGTTCCTCAGTATCTTCTTCATGTTTGACTCTGAATGTTTCTTCAATCCTTACGTCTTCACTCTCCTCTTTAATAAACTCCATCTTTATAACAGTGTGTTACATATATCTCAGTCGCTTCAGCAGGAGTTTTTCTGTGTGTTTGGACACTTTGTGCTGTTCAACATTATAAGAGAAAACAAAAACGCTAATTAAATATCTGAGTGCATCTCAATCAGCTCCCTATTTCAGTAGTCAGTTCACTAGTAGGGGAGTGAAGATGATTAAACAAATAAAAAAAACGCAGTAGCACTACAACTAAACAAAAGAACACATTGTACACACATTTTATATTTAGTTGTGGATTATATGTGGTATTTGTTTACTTTCAACTATATTATATATTACACTTTCATCTAAAAAGCTGGTTTGTAAAACTTATCTACACTTGTTTGGAGCAGCAATGTCTCGTCAGCGCGCGGTGATTCAAGTGAATCGATTCACTGAATCATTTTGGGAATCAATTGGTTCGAAAAAGCTCCGTATCACTATTGCAGTGTCTGAATTTGTATTCACACGAAACAGATTCACGATACAGGGAACGAAATGAGACGCACTTTTTCTGTTACTCACGAAGCGCATAATGTTAAATAACATAATGATAATATTAATTAAACAGAGTAAAACTGCAATGTTGCACTCGATAATTCTTTCTGCGTCGCTTGTAAAACTATAGAATTGACTGAACGGTACACATGGATTAACACATGATGGATTAACAAAATGCTTTAAAACACAAACCCTTCTTCAGCGCTGATGCAGGAGCGTGACGCAGCATTATGGCGTCACGTCACATCGGCAGACCAAAATAAAAGTCCTTATCGCGCGCTGATAAAAGAGTTGAATTATTGGTGATGGATTTTGTCCAGTGATGTGAGAAAAATATTAAGAACTACAAGAGTGTAAGATTTTGCCTTTAAAAAACTGTAATGATTTGGTGCAACGATTTGTACCAGATCTAAATTAGATTAAAATGCAGATAATGTCAAATTCACAGGTTAAAGAAAAAAAAGTGTATTTTTCTAATGTTAAGTTGATATTTAAAGTTAATTAAAATACCCCAAAAATATATGCAGTGCCCCCCCAAAAAATTGTTTTATGGTTTATCCCATTAACTTGAATGCCTAAAGGACAAAATAATATTTGCATGCAAAAACATTGCACCATGTGCATACATAGTATTTTTTGTTCATTAATTTGTCAATTTATTTATTTGATTATAGAAGACATCTTGAAGCACTGCTTGCTGATTAAGGACCTTGTGAAATAATCCCTGAAGGGGCTCTTTGGTTGGGTTGGAAGCAGTTATTAAAAAAAAAAAAAAAAGATAAATCCAATAATTCATACCATTAAATCTATTGTACCTACACTATTAACGTTTTATCAGATGCTCAAGGTCTCTTGTATCTCCAACTATGGCTTTAGAAGGAATATGCATGTTTTTTTTTTATGTACAGATATTTAAAGATGACTGAAGAATAAAAATCAGTTCTCATCATTTTAAGGTGCATCTGGTAAACTGGGACACGTTTTTATAAAAAACAGATAAAAACAGACACTCTAGTGGATTGTTAATGACGTGTACTCAAACACTTTAACATTTCAAGAATGAAGAAACTTTAACTGAAGAAGCCTACAAAAGATGTGAATGAAAACATTTGACCAGAAATGCACTGAAGCACTTCAACAGAAGTACTGTGTACTAGTATAATACTGCACTTATTTGCTGTGTGCTTCTAAATGTGTGTGTGTGTGTGTGTGTGTGTGTGTGTGGGTAGAACAGATAAACAAAACCTTCATCTTCAAAAACCCCATTGTGCTCTGGCTACATGCAACCCACTCCCCTTACAGCATATAGTACACGGGTAGTTATTTTCTCTGTTGTGCAGCCTTTCTTTTCATTTTTTGTTTTGTTTCTGAGACTGCGTGTTTGAAGTGTGCATCATCTGTCGGTGTGTAGGTTGGGGGTTTAGCCCTTTTTCTGGTTTCCTCTCTCAAGAGAACAGTGGAACTTCTCTTAGCAGCTGCTAAGGATATTTCAGCCAATCAGCAGCCAGCTTTGATTGTACAGCCAATAGCACCACACTCTCACTATGAGCAATGTTCACAGACTTGTGTTGAGGCAAATCTGCAATATTGCAGTTTACTTTATTAATTTAAATTAATGCACATTTATTTAACCATATATGCACCTCACTGAGAAAGAGCGAGACACTCATGCTCAGTAGATATATAGTTTTTATTTATTTGCATTTGCAAAAAATATAATTTCCCTTCTCTGACAAATAAACCCCATCCCACCTGAAGAGTCCACCTCTCTTCTGTGTTATCGAGGAACACTCCACCAGTGTCAGTCATGGATTTTGCCATGGCACTGTTGATGAACCTCCTGGCTTTGTTCATCTTCCGGCCTTCTTCCCACCACACACACCTCTCAGTGATGCCAGAGCAAATCACTGTGGCATTCCTGGTGAGTTCCTGGCAGTGTTGGGGGTAATGCATTACAAGTAACGCGAGTTACGTAATCAGATTACTTTTTTCAAGTAACTAGTAAAGTAACGCATTACTTTTTAATTTACAAGAAAATATCTGAGTTACTTTTTTTCAAAAAAGTAACGCCAGTTACTTTGTATTCCCATTTTTTGACTGACAAGCCTCCTGTTCCCATATTGGGAGAAATCGGAGTATGGAGGCGTTGTGTAAGCTTCTGTGAACATGATGTTACTGTTACTAAATGTGAATGTGCATTAATTCATCCCACTCACAAAAAAACAAAAAACAAAACAGATTTAGTATTCATCAAAATTAATCAAAACAGTGAAATGCAAACTCAGAATATGACGCAAAACCTGCAATAACTAAATATATTAAATAACACAAATGTATCTATTCCCATTTTATTAACAGTGTCTTTGCGGCTGACCTTTAATGCTCCAGTTCAACCATACTAATAATCAAAAATGACTTTAGATAAACTAACAATTGTGCTTCAGAGTGTTGAACCTTCTTCTCCTGTGTTCTACTGTACAGACGTGAATTTACTTTTCCTTCAGCCTGAGGTTTATTCATTACACTTTTTGGTGTGAAAGGGCTTTTACTCAGCAATAAGAACGCAATTGACTTCCCAAAATTCCAAAGGGAAGAGAATCTCACACAGCTGGCTGGTCGCAAACAAAGTATTTTTATACGTTCTTTTGTTTCGAAGTCGTCCCACACTTTTCATACTGTTTCTTTATGTGGTAGAGTTGTTTTTTTTTTGTTTTTTTTTCCCCCCCCCCCCCCCTCGTTTTCATCATTACTCAAGATGAGCATAAAGACCAGTTCACACTGAGCAAACCGAGGCGAATCCCCATTGAACGGTGGCTTTCAACAAACCTAGCACGAAAAATATTGATCGCATTCTGTCTCTAATTCCATGCTGTGTTTTTTTTTTATTTTTTAGTTACAGCTCATTTTTTTTCATTATAATACAGCACCCGCTAGTTCGTTTGCTTTATTCACACCTCCATGTGGAAAGGCTTTAATTTGTGCACTCTCCATGTTTCCTTCCATTCATTTTTAAAGACTTCTGTTTATCTTCCTCTTTAAAAAACATCTTCCGTTCTAAAAGTCACTTATACTTCTATTTTCTGAATGTTTAAGACACGCTTGCTTAGCTATTAAGTTTATCAGCCATTTCCAGCTTCCTTTTATAAAAGCCAATTATACTTCATTTCTGAAATGGTTTAAGAGCTGCGTAGCTAGTTTATCCCATTCAAGTAGCGGAGCAGGAACACTACTTTTTTTTCCACCATTAAAAATAGAAAGTACTTTGTGCAAAATCATACTTACTATTTAATGTGATTTTAATGTTACACATTAACCTGCACGTTTGTCCCAAAAAACACATAATGAAACTACTTTGAATGTTTAGAAATAATAATACATTTGATTGAAATGACTTGCAAAGTGTAAACACCTATAGATAGAAAAGGATGATTACCACACAGATTACCCACACAAGATACAACAATGCAGCACAGGTGTGGTATATCATGTACAAACAATTTATGTAAAGCGATCGTAGCACAGTTTTAAGCAATGCAGTTATAAAACACTTCTGCTACTTTTATCTGATTACACTTAAAATCAGTTTAAGTGTTAGTGCTAATTAGTGCATTTTATATTAAGTGTTACGTAGCACAGTTGGGAAAATGTACTTATAACTAGTACATTAGTAAAAATATTTGTAATAAAATCAATGTAATTTAAAATTTAGGAATACTATATAAAAAGTCTACTAAGATTAAAACTATTTTTAAAGCATTCAAAGCACACTTTTAAGAAATACACTAATAAAAATCCCTCTGTATATTTCGGCGGTAGTACACTTTATTTCAATGCACTTAAATCTGTTTAGAGTATTAGTTTGTATTTAGTATACTTTTTCCAAGTTGCCACCGAAGCACTTCTAAAGTAGAAATATACTTGTAAATGTGTATTTATAGTGCATTAAAAAAAAAGTTACTAGCTAGGTTTTTAGTGCATTCAAGTATACTTCATTTTTTTTTCCTGAGTTAAATTATATGGTACTATTTTGCTGGAAACCATAAATTTCTCCCTCTCCTCCTCAGGGGCTCTCTTTGCCCTTAGAAAGGCTTCTTTCTTGGCTTTCCTGTTATCAACCCTCAGTTACAATGTCATCAAAGTCCAAGTCCCCTGACCAGCTGAGATTCAACGGCCATCAGAGGCGCTGTTGTGTGTGCATTGTTCTGAGTTCTCTTTTAATTCTAGCTATCTGTGAAAATGATCTTTCTCCTTCATAGTTTGTAACTTGGCAATGTCAAAAATATACGTAGGGCTACAAAACACGTTGGGGAAAGTTGATCACAGCAGACTGTTTTCTACAGGGTTTACTGTGCATTCACACATCAGTATTTAATTTTTCTCATACTAAACAATGATAATTACTGTATTTCACGCATTACTGTAAGGGCTAGGTTTAGGATTGTGGTAGGTGTAGATGTTAATAAAACCATAATTTGATAGAATGTGCTAAATTACATTTCACTGTTAACTTTATTCACGTTTAAAAAAATAATAATAATATTTAAATTCACATACTACCTCCCTAGACAAACATATAGCTGCTTCTATATCCTCATATGCCCTTTTAGTAAAAAACAAAAAAAACAAAAACATTGTGAAAACATGATTTAGTAAGCCACTGTAAACCCTGATCCATCATATATTTCAATATCTGTGAAGACTTTTGCATGTGCATATAGAACAACACCACAACCATACTCACGTGTATAATTTAAAAGTGGTGATCCTTGGCTTAACACCTTAACTGTCACCCCCCCTTTTTTAAAATAGGCATTAAAGTGCAATATACAAACTTAAATTGTTGTATTTTATGAACACTTTGGAATATAGACCCTAAGGTTGGTCTCTCTTTTAAAGAAGAAAATTAGCAGATTTTGGCAAAAAGTGAATTTTTTAAAAAACTTAAAGTATCAAAAAGTTATAGAAGTTTTAAATGTACTGTAAATAAAATGCGCTATATTAATTTTATTTATTTATTTATTATAAATATTTTACATAACAGGTTTTACTCTAAAATTGGTATAAAATTAAAAGCCTTGTGTCTAAATAAGTTATGTTCCAAATTTGACGTTGATATGAAAAAAATTGAGGTTTCTGTGAGATTTTATTTAGGGCGTCATACCACAAACAGCCACTGGGAGCCATCAAAACTCCTTTGAATTTTGTTTAATGAATTTTTCCCTAGATTTCTCTGTCAATTTTACTTCAATACTCAAAATAACCACCAAATATGGAATCCTGAGACTCAGACCTTTCCAATGATATGTTTGTTGCCAAGATTATAAAAAGTTTTGATTCTTAACGCACCGTAATGCATTTTGTAATATGATACTTGACACTGCCCACTAAGGGGGAGGAGACCGCCATAAGATTTTAAAGTACCATTTCCATGGTAACGCAATGTCCGATTTCATCACAGGATGAATCTTGGGCTTCTAAGCTTTCAAATGATATATAATTTATTATGATTGCTAAAAGATTTTATAGAGAAAAAGGACAAAAAAAAAAAAAAGAGTGCCAAGCGTCCCACAGGTAGGACAGTGACAGTTAAGGGGTTAAAAAACATTCAGAGACATTTCTTAAAGAAAGGCTACAATTACCTGATTTTTTTTTTTTTATTGTGTAGCACAATTAAGAGTTCTTTGGTTCTGGCAAATAAAGAAATATGCTTACAAACAAACACATTCAAATATCCTCTCTATAAAACATATAAAGCAACTAACATTGAACCCAATGATCACTGTAATGTGTAAACTCTGGGTTGATATTAGGAGTAATATCTTTTTAATCACCCACAGCTGAAAGTTTTCAAAAATGTAGCATTATATACTTGCCAAGCAACTTAAATATTGCTTTCACTCCACTATTAAAGTTGCATTTGTTTAGAGCCTCTTATATACAAATAACTATGCTCTGCCCTGACCTGACTACATATAGCTACCACGTGGATCCATTCACAAGTAATAAAAACAGAGACATGCAAAAGAAAAAAAAGATTGAATAAAATGGTTTAAAATGATCTGAGTGCAAACAAAGATGCTAAAAGTAATATATATATATATATATATATATATATATATATTATATATATTATATATATATCTATATATATATATATATTGTTTTCACTACACTATAAAAAGTTATATTTGTTTAGAGCTACTTATATGAAGAGTTTATTTGCAAAAACAGAACACTCCATTTTTGTAAAATTTAATAAATCATGTTGTTGTTTTCTTAATAGTGCATTCCAACATAATATGTTGTTGTTTTCTTAATAGTGCATTCCAACATAATATCAGTCAACCTGCAGTTGGGTTGTTTTGATAAGGTAATAATAAATAAATAAATAAAGATATTTTACAGAAATAAAGTTCACTGAAAGTATGTTTTTTATGTATTAAAAATTTGTTTTTAGCAAAAGCAAGTAACTCCACATGTAATGTTTTAGAGGTAAACAAAACCAAGAAATTTCTAAGTTAGCATTTCTAATCCACCCTCGTATTTTTTTTCATTTATTAATACCAAATGTTCATCAGTGATAGTTTGTATGCATTTTAGTTTGTGATTTCACTACAACAATTACAGAGTCTCCACAACAGTTAGACAAAACGTGTTAAGAACGTGCTTTATGTGGAGAATAGCACAGCAATAATTACAAAAAATACACAATTTGTTTTTTTTTTACGTGGCATATGTCTGTTTTTGCAATTGAACTCTTCATATACAAATAACTACAAGCTGCCTTGGCCTGACTGCATATAGCTACTATATGGGTCCATTCCAAAGTAATAAAAACAGCAAAATTCAGAGAAAAATGTTTGAAATTATCAGTGTATAAACAGAGATGCTAAAATATAAAAATGTCCAAAAACCTGCTTCTTTCCCCTTTTTTAAAGAATTACTTTCATAGTAATGTATTAACTGAGTAAGTTGTTTCAGAATTCAAATCTTAAAGATTTCAGATTTCAAATGAAAAACACATGGCACATATTCATCTAAACTCCACTCTTCTCAGGTATTTCCAACTTCTTTTTTTACTCCCAAGAGAATGAAAAAGAACCGAGTTTCATCATCCAGCTTAGGGGTGGGCGATCTGATGATTTTATATCATATATATATATTGATTGATTGAAAACATCTATGGTCTACTTTTCAAGTGAATCGCAGATATTGTGATCATTTATGTCCTCATAATAATGTTAAAAACTACAGCAGTGACTCCGTATTAGATGACTGTGGCTGGCCAAATGAAATCAGGCAACTCTATCATGTGTCTTTAACGTGCAATGAATCAAATTTTAGATTTTGTTTTGTGCCACATGCTTCCATTCCTTTATACAATAGTGCTCTTTTGCCTCTCCTAAACTTAACGTCCAGATCAGTACAGTCATTTAAAAAAAGTTATTAAAAGTGCATTAACTGCAAAAGAGCTGAATGCGAATCAAGCAAAATATACTTGGGGTTTCAGGTGTGCGTATAAATGGTCAAATATACACAAGAAAATATGTCCAAATGTATGTTTTGGCAAGTATTTACATTAAGACAGTTAAGTCTTAAAGGCACAATATGTAAAAAATAAAAATAAAAATCATTATAATAAAAAAAAAAATCACTAGAACCCACATGAAAAAAATACTATAGTATTTTATAGTAAATACTACAGTGTTTTCAAACCATACTAAAGTACTTGAATTAATTTGTTGTGGTAATTCTATAGTTGATATGGTAACATAACTTTAGTAATATAAACAAATTACTTCACGCAATACTGTATATGTTCTCTAAAGCTATAGGGTATATCATACTACAATACACTACAGTTTACCATAGTATAAACTAAAGTATACTAAAGTATTTATTACAGTTTATCAGTTCACTACACAGTATGCTGTAGCATTTATTAACAAAGTATTGTAAAATACTATAATAAATACAGTAAAATATATTTTACTATAGTATGGTTGAAAATAGGGATGTTATCGATTCACTCAACTCATGATTTGATTCACGATTTTGATTTCATGATTCGAAGACAAATTATACATTAAATGTGTTGACTGGATTCTTTTATTATTGCTTGGACAAAATGCTGCACATTTCTTTGTGAAATTGAAATATAACACTAATAATATACTAATATGGCACTTGCATATCATTGCTCTTTTGATTGCTTCTCTTGTCCTCATTTGTAAGTCGCTTGGGATAAAAGCATCTACTAAATGACAAAATATAATGTAAATGTAAATAACAAAACTAAATTGAAATTTTAAAACAAGGCCAAAATCACATAAGTAACACAAATAAAATAAATATTTTCATTTAAGCAAAATCTTGCTTTGTCTGTGCTCTTTTAATTTAAAATTAGAGGCAACCACTGCATTTTAATCATGATCCAAACAAAGATGCTGCATACATGCAACACGAGCAGTTTTTAATCTAAATAATATCGTATTATTTTGAAATCTGAAGCAAAAACAGAACGATTTGACTTAAAAAATATCTGCATGAAACAGCAGACGAGCTGAATGAGACGCAGATTCACTCTCTGCCTGCAGGTGGCGCTTAAAGCGTTTCCTTGGTTTCCGCTGTAAACAAAGCAGCACTGCACTTATGAACTTTAATATGCATTATACAGAAAGTTTACCATCTAAACTCTTCTAAAGACAGCAAGTTGGATTCATATAAACTCCTCACACCTAAATGAATCGCGATGTTTTAGAATCTCAAATGATTTGAATCGTCACATATTTGAATTGATTTTCAACCGGCTCGTGGTTAATAGTTACACCCCTAGTATTTTTTCATGTGGGAGTGTTATATATTTTGCTGACTTGTGTACTTACATTATCCCAAATATTTCAAAGAATAAATCCAGGGAAATAGCAATTTTAAATAATGGCTCATCCCTGGTCGTTGCGTCGCTTGCCAATGACGTCATACACCCTTGATATCCGGTTTTGTTTTGTAAAAAAAACATGGAAACACCAAAGACACTTTAATATGTTGTGTAATATGATTCCACATTCAGTCATGGCATCATCAAACTACGCCTTTGTTTCTTTGTTTGTTTTGAATACATGCCCTCTAGTGGCAAAAACTTGCATATTGTGCCTTTAAGTGAACATAAAAAATTGGGAAAGATATATGGCACGTGTCAGTGTATTAGATCTGTCTGAAAGCCTAATCCTGCTGTCTTCCTAATGTTAATCAAACAACAAAAGAATGCTCAACTGAATCACTTTATGACTTCAATAGGAATTCATATATATTTGATTTCATACAGTGACCATTCATGCAATAATTCATGCAGTGACCTTTTTGGTTGTTTAATGTAATAATATTTTAAATTGTTCAAAAAGATAAATCATAGGCTTAGATATTCTAGATAATTATGTCTCAAAGTTGGGAAGATCGTGATTCAGATCGTGATTTTGTGATAAAATCATATGATATTTTGCGAAGATCGCCCACCCCTAATGCAGGTTATGTAAAATTCAATTTAATTTGTTTTGGGAGACTTCTCCCCGGGTTCCCTGCATGACTATCAGATATTTCTTGTCTGTAAAATTCATTCCTCGCTGATGACATTTAAAACAGTTCCCTCTCAAGTCAATCTTCTTTTCAATCATGGTTTCTTTAAGGTTTTCTTCTTGCTTCAAGCATTTTCTACACTGTTGGCAGGTGTGTAAACTATCTGTTTCTCCAGTGTGAATTTTCATGCAGATGCTAATGTTTCCATGTTGATCAATACTCTTTCCACAGTGAGAGCTTGTGAATGGATTCTCTCCAGTGTGAACTCATGTGCCTGTTACAAACTCCTTTTTGAGCGAAACTCTTTCCACACTGAGAGCATGTGTAAGGCTTTTCTCCAGTGTGAATTCTGATGTGGACTGTGAGGTTTCCATTCTGTTCAAAGCTCTTTCCACACTGAGGACATGTGTAAGGTTTCTCTCCAGTGTGAAGTCTCATGTGTATTTTAAGGTTTCCAGGTTGACTGAAATGCTCTCCACACTGTTGGCATGTGAATGGTTTTTCTCCCGTGTGAACTCCAGTGTGAAGTCTCATGTGTATTTTAAGGTTTCCAGGTTGACTGAAATGCTCTCCACACTGTTGGCATGTGAATGGTTTTTCTCCCGTGTGAACTCATGTGCCTCTTAAGGCATACTTTTTGAATGAAACTTGATCCACACTGTTCGCAGGTGAAAGGTCTCTCTCCAGTGTGTACTCTCAGGTGGTAAGTAAGGTTTTGCTGTATACTGAACTTCTTTCCACACTGAAGGCACGTGAAAGGCTTCTCTCCAGAGTGAAGCATCATGTGCCTTTTAAGGCTTCCTTTAAATCTGAAAAACCCTTTCCACACTCAATGCAAGTGAAATTACTTGCATTTTCTGTCTTTTGAGCTTCCTCTGGTGTGGAAGTCTTTTCAGACTGTGAGCAACAAAGGGATTTTTCTCCAGTAATGAAATCATTTAGATTCTCGTACTGATCTTTCTCTTCAGTTTCCTTCAGTACTTCCTTGTCCTCTTTCAGTGCCATTAGGTCTGCGGTGAAAAAATAAATAAAAGTTAACCCCAATAGCTATAATTCACAAACCAATAGACATCAAAACATATGTAGTGCATCAAAACCAAAAACATGTATGCTAGATCCTAATACAGGGGTGTCCAAACCTGCTCCTGGAGGGACAGTGTCTTACAGAGTTTAGCTCCTCCTTGCCCCAATAAATCTGCTAGAAGTTGCCTAAAGACATTGTTTAGCTGATTCAGGTCTGGCTTGTTTAATTGGGGTTGGAGCTAAACTTTGCAACAGAGTTGTTCTCCAGAAGCAGGATTGGACACTTCTGTCCACTACGCAACTGAAAGCAGTGTTACATGTTATCTGAGAACATCTTCATAATAATGCTAATTCTTAACCTTCTTTAGGACACATCCCAGAAACCTTAAAGCTGGCTGTTAAACCATTATTTAAATGCAGTTTGAGCCAGAAGATCTAGTTATAGACTGATCTAAATATCCCATTTAACATGTCTACTCTGAGATGAAATGTAACAAATTTAGAGAGAATACATAAAGATGACAAATTGTTTACTGATAGCAAGCCACTTTTATGCACTTTCATGATGCATATTCTAATCAGCGCAGGACAAGATGAGATGCCTTGTCTTGTTCTGTCAGCCAGTAATCAGCTTTAGAATTAGTGTTACACTGATTTTTTAGTGGTGGGGGTGGTATAACCATAGACTGTATAAAAACATGGACGTAGTGTCCGTGACGTCACCCGTAGATATCTGAAGAGCGTCTTTGAAGTGCAAAGTGGGCAAGCAGGCCGTCACCATCTTGGCAGCACGTCACCATGTGTCTCTCCCGGATAATCGAAAATGGGCAAAAAGGCGGGAGCTGGTTACTAAAGCCACTCCCACCTAGCGCAATGGCATTGTCAGCAGCGGCAATCCACCTGTCACTCAAGTGGCCACCCCCTTAATTATGCAGAACTTTAAGGCTTAATATAATTTAAACGGATTAGTTATAAAAAAAAATTCACCCCCTCACAGTTATCATGAAGAGCAAAATTAGCTATATAGACCAAAATCAGCTACATAGACCAAAATAATTTTTTGAACCACGCTGTAAACATGTTTTTGTCTGCTGTAAAGTTGGGCATTTTAACATGGGGAGTCTATGGAATTGACTCCCTTTTGCAGCCAGCCTCAAGCGGCCAGTTGATGAATTGCAGTTTTAGTCACTTCCCTATTGGCTTCACGAGAGAGAGCGCGAGGTTGCCGCTCAGATATAACATATGATGTTAATTTTTATGCCATTGTTTTGTTTTCTCATGAAGTGCTTTGAACGGCTAGTCATGCACCATATCAAGTCTGCCCTCCCCCCTCCCTGGACCCCTTCCAGTTTGCATATCGTTCCAACCACTCAACCGATGACGCCATAGCCACTGCCCTCCACTCAGCACTCACACATATAGACAAAAAGGACTCATACATCAGAATTCTGTTCATAGACTTCAGTTCAGCATTCAACACAATCATCCCTCAACAGCTCATTCACAAACAAGTCGAGCTGGGGCTCAACACTTCGCTGTGCAACTGGCTGTTGGACTTTCTGATTGGAAGACCTCAGGCAGTACGTGTTGGCAGCAACCACATCCAGCACCATCACACTGAACACTGGGGACCCCCAAGGATGTGTGCTGAGCCCCCTCCTCTTCACTCTGCTGACCCACGACTGCACACCGTCACACAACTCCAACCTCTTTATTAAGTTTGCGGATGACACGACTGTGGTGGGTCTCATTAGCAACAGAGACGAGACAAACTACAGGAGCGAGGTGAGCTGCCTGGCCGGATGGTGCAGTGACAACAATCTCTCTCTGAATATGGAGAAGACGAAGGAGATTGTTGTTGACTTCAGGAGAGTGCACACTCAGCATGCTCCTCTGACCATCAATGGTGCAACTGTAGAGAGAGTGAGCAGCACCAAGTTCCTGGGTGTGCACGTCACAGAGGACCTCTCCTGGACCGACAACACTGCAGCACTAGCCAAGAAAGCACAGCAGCATCTCTATTTCCTCTGCAAACTGAGAAGAGCCAGAGCCCCGGCCCCCATCATGTGCACCTTCTACAGAGGTACCATTGAGAGCATTCTGACTAGCTGCATCACTGTGTGGTATGGCACCTGCAACGCGTTCTGCTGGAAGACTCTTCAACGCATAGTGAGAGCAGCTGAGAAGATCATTGGTGTCTCTCTCCCCTCCCTCCAGGAAACTTACGGAACCCGTCTCACTCGCAAAGCCCTCTGCATTGCAGGTGACCCCACTCACCCATCACACAGCTTCTTCAGTCTGCTGCCATCAGGGAGGAGACTGCGGAGTCTCCAGGCTAGGACCAGCAGACTGAAGGACAGCTTCATCCATCAGGCTGTCAGGAAGCTGAACTCGCTCCCGAACTTGCCCCCCTTCCATCTTCTGCCCCAGGCACCACTGAACTATGAACCTCAGCCCCCAGATCCAACATCCCCAGGTCCTTCCACTCCCACTAACATACGGTGACATGCACCAGTCACTTTGTGCAGCATTGGTCTGCTCACTACCTCATTCAGCATAGAACTGACATCATTCTACTACCTCTTCGGTTTTAAATAAAAGAACCGCTCTCTGAGCCCTCTGTCACTTTAATCAGACTGAATAAGCATTTTTGCATTACAACAATCTTATCATCACCACTTTATCACCACACCACTTTTCACCACATCCTACATGCCACGTGCCTTGTGCTGCTTTATTTAACTTTATTTTTATTTATTTATTTTTTTTCTCATGCCCTTATTTGTATAGTTGTATTTTATATTTAATCTGTATCTATCTGGATTTTTATGCTCTACTGTTAGTGTTATCTGTATGCACCATGGGTCTGAAAGTAACGCAATTTCAGTTCTCTGTATGCATGTGCTCTACATGAGGAAGACTGACAATAAAGCAGACTTGACTTGTTTTTGTGTTGTTTTGTTCTGCTGTTCTCTTTCACTCTCATTTGCAAAAACAACCTGCTTTTGACATCTGATCATTACTACATCCAGGGCAACCCAATGTAACTGTAATTATTTTTAACCCTGCTCCACCATTGTGGGGGGGGTGTAACGATATTAAAAAAAACCGAACCGAAAAAATCACCATACACCACCCACGATTATATCACAGTACTCACTCCCACAGCTGCCCATTGTTGAGGTTGGTATCACTTTACGTTATCTCACAAAACAAATTATTCTTCCTAAACATTTGATAAATTGTAATTAGTAACAACTAAAAAGAGATGTATTTTGTTTTAAATTTTATATTCTACAGTTCATGCAGTACTTTGATGTCATACACTGATCGGTCTGCACAGCGCCGCTTCACAGAGCCGTAGATCACTGACAAGCTACGCAATATCACGTTAAATGATAACAGATGAATCGCCTTCGATTATGAACGTGATATTGCGTAGCTTGTCAGTATTAATATTTACAAGTAAATCTCCATATGCGTAGGCTAGCCTATTTCTATCTGACCCCCCCTACATCTAGTTTTGACATTCTTCAGGGGATCAAGCCTTCTTTAGGAGGGTCAACTCTCCCCCCACCCATCCATCCATCCATAATTCACACCCTGGATGTGCACCAGTTTTGAGTTGTTGAGAACGATGGATTCATGCCTTTGCTAAGTGTGTTGGAGCCCAGATACGAATTACCGAGCCGACCGCATTTCAGTTAGAAAGTGCAGCCTCAACTTTACAGCGAATTTAAAGCCAAACTGGTAGAGGACCTGAGCAATTCAAAATTCATTACTTTAACTATGGATGGGTGGACCTCCCGTGCAACTTAGTCCTTCATTATGATCCCAGCGCACTACATTACTGACAACTGGGTAATTGCAAATCCTGTTCTGCAGACTCTCGCTGTCTATAAAGCCACACAAGTGATCATCTGTCTGAAAATACTACAGGAGCTGTAGCAGAGTGGAAAACTGACCGAAAAACGCCACTATTCCTGTGACAACAGCTATCACTAAAAATATTGCGAATGCAGTTGAAGCAGTCGGATTTTCACCAAACATTCGATGTTTTGCACACACCGTTAATCTGGCATCACAGAAGGGAATATAACCTTATGTAAACCAGATGTCACTTCTTTAGGCAGAGTGAGAACGGTGGTTCCCATTGACTTCCATAGTATTTTCTTTGCTACTATGGAAGTCAACGGGAACCACCAACTGTTTGATTACCAGCAATCTTCAAAATATCTTCTTTTATGTTCAACATAAGAAAGCAACTCATACAGGTTTGGAACAACATGAGGGTGAGTAAATGATGACAGAATTTCATTTTTGGGTGATATTAGCTTAAGCATTTAACTAATTAAACAGAAACTCCGATCATCAGAAATGAGCATCACTTTGTTTTTAGTAGTTCTGTGTGTCAGATATGAATTTTTAGTATTTATTTTATTTTAGTTTACTCTGGTAAGCTGACTGCACTAAAGACGAATGGTTATTTTTGAGTAGTCTACACAGAAGATATCCATTTCATTTTAGTTTACTCGGGTATGCTGACTGCAATAAAGAGGAATGTGAAGCCAATGTATGAAGTTAATAAAAGATTCAGTTAAGCATTATTAGCATTGCTGGTGCCATGCCATGAACTCTACCCCCACAGCAAACTGAACTAAACCGAACCGTAGCATTGGTGTATCGTCACACCCCATCCATGCAGCTTTCAGATAAGCCTGAAGAATTAGCTGGACGAGGTGTGTTTAATTAGGGTTGAAGCTAAACTCTGCAGGGCTCTCACAAACCTTCAGATGGTTTGATTTAAATCATCTATCAAGTGGCAGTTCATTATAAAGTTAGTAGCCACCTGCGGTCTTACTTGCTCACCAAATCCCTTTTAATGAAGAACAAATGTAGACAGCATGCAGTAGCCAAAGGCAATGTTCCATATTTTAATCATGAAACTCTTCAAAAAAAACATCATTCGTTTCTGTAGAGCTGGACATTTCAATAAGCATCAATTGAGTGAGTTCAGCTTTGAGAATGAAAACCAACCTGTTTGTGTCTCAGTATCTTCATGTGTCTTCAATCCTTCTGTCTTCACTCTCCTCTTTAATAAACTCCATCTTTGTGTGTCAACAGGAGTTTTCTGTGTTTGGACACTTTGTCCTGTTTGAGATGAAAATATTTAACAGAAAGTAATATAAAACCCAAATCTCTCTGGGTGCGTCTCAATCAGCTTCCTAGTTCAGTAGTCAGCTGAGATAGTTAATGGCCTCCAATGGTCTGATTACTTATAAATAACGTTAAATAAATAACAAAAAATCTAGCACTACAGATTTCAAAGAGAACATAGTGTAAAGATACTTTAATAGATGACACTTTTATGAACAAATTTGCCATTGGTTTGTACAAGTTGTCTTTACTCATGTTTATGTTTCAATCAATCAATCAACAATCAGATTTAAATCTGTGATCATTTTGTGAATCAATCGGTTAAACTGACTCGAAATAAGCTCTGTTTCTCTCCTCACTATGTGCCAGCTCATGTTTACATCAACTTCTTCACTACATAGGGAGCAACATGAGACACAGCTTCTCTGTTACTCGTGTGTGAATGCGCTATGCTGCTTACACAAAATAACGATCAATGATATATCCAAATGTTATATTCACATTTTTTTTAAACACTTAAAAACACAAACCTTTCTTCAGCCAAACCCACAACAGATGCAGGAGTCGGCGCAACCTTCTGACGTCATGTCGCCACACCCAAAATAAAAGACGTATTCGCTCTCTGCTGTCTCTGCTGTCTGTTGCTCAGTTTCACAATATGCTAATTTTTTGAGAAGGACCTGTATAATCTAGAAATTGACATACTATCACTATCAAAGTCCCTTTAAAGACTTTTATACACAAGCAAACATATATATATATATATATATATAGAGAGAGAGAGAGAGAGAGAGAGAGAGATTAACTAGAGAGAGAGCTAATTTATGCTTTCTTTAATATTTTATTAAAACACCACTGTGTGTGATTCCAGTAATGATAAAAAAGCAAACATGAAGGAAAATGTTTTAATTTTCAAGGTAATAAATTTAAACCAGCATAAAACAAATACACAATAGTCCCCAACCCTCTAGATAGAAGTATTTTGTGGGCATCTCCATGTGGTCCTGTTTGGTATCAACCTAACTTCTCTAAAATTTAAAAAAGCTCTTTGCTGTTGCACTGTACACATACATAAAATTCAGATTTTCTTTATTTTTTCATGTTCTTATATGGGCTCCTTTTATCATTTGATACTTTGGTGTCCTTTTGGAGTTTCTAAGTGTCCTTCTTTGGAAAGACATCTTATCTTGAAAAAAGCTTGCAGAAAATACAGATTTTTGAGAATCACCCTTCAATCTTTTGGTTTACTTTGCTGGATATACTAAATGATGACAAAATAAACATTTGAAACAAGATAAATGGTCTATGCTTAATTTCATGAAATGTGTGATTAATTGCAAGTAATCACAGAAAAAGGGTGTAATTAATTAGATTAAATGTTTTAATTGATTGACAGCCCTAATATATATATACGCTTAGTCAACATTAAAGTTGATCAAAAGCTTTCATCAAAGTTGTCCTTAAACCAAAATGCGTTCTTGTCTTAGGACAACTTCCATGATGAATGTTTTTGATCCACTTCAAAATGTTGACTACTGTATATATAGGGAAGTCGTGGGAAGTCGTGGAAGACCTAATGGTTAGAGAGTCGGACTCCCAATCGAAGGGTTGTGAGTTCGAATCTCGGGCCGGCAGGAATTGTGGGTGGGGGGAGTGAATGATTCTGTACAGCGCTCTCTCCAACCCTCAATACCACGACTGAGGTGCCCTTGAGCAAGGCACTGAAAACCCAAATGCTCCCCGGGCGCCGCAGCATAAAATGGCTGCCCACTGCTCCGGGTGTGTGTTCACAGTGTGTTTGTGTTCACTGCTCTGTGTGTGTGCACTTCGGGATGGGTTAAAATGCAGAGCACAAATTCTGAGTATGGGTCACCATACTTGGCTGAATGTCACGTCACGTCACGTCACGTCATATACACACACACAATCACTGTGGTCCCTGATATCACATATTATTCATATATATATATATATATATATATATATATATATATGAGTGTGTATATAATATAGATATATCTTTGTATATATATATATTATATATAATATATATATATATATATATGCACATATACAAAAAAGGCCCAATACCCTCTTGATAGAAGTGGTCGAGCCAGGATGATAGAGAGATCCCAGGAGGGCACCAGGGGTGATCTAGGAGGATTGTAAGCTCCTCGCACCCCTCAGGAAACCTGACGATGAGATCGTGCTTTACCAGGGACCGGCCGTCCACTGCGTTGTGATGTGCTGCGATAGCAGCCACATACACTTTCAAGGTGGAGAGTGACAACCTACGCTTCCCGAATTCTTTCTTGCAGGAAAGAAAGCACTACTCAAAACGTGCGTCTTTACGTGGGTCTTTGAACAGACTCCACTTCAGTGCATAGGCTTGCCTTGTAGAGGGAAGCTCTAGCCTGAGTGATGGTGTCCACCACTGCTTGTGGCAGATCACTTAAGGTCTGCCGTGTCCTGTCCAGGAGCCACACATGGACATTCCAAAGAACCGGAGGTCCTTTTTACTAATTGTTGAGAGGAATGCGCCAGGGAGGGGCTGTCACGACAAGCATGAGTTCCGGAAACCAATCGGTCCAGGTGGGCCAGTATGGCGCAAATACCAGCAGGACCTGTTAATGTCCTTCCTGGACTTTCCACAGTGTTTGTGCGAGAAGGCTCACTGGGGGAAACACATACTAAAGCCAGAGGCCAGGATAGAGTTGCCATTCTCCGGGGAAGGTAAGCTACTGTGAGAGTACATCGGCTGCACGGTTGAGCTCCCCTCGGGATGTAGACAGCACACATCGACTTGAGCTGCGTCTAACTCCAGAGGAGGAGATGGCAGGCAAGTTGCGACATGATCCATAGACCTCCCTGCCAGGTTGTGTATGGTACAGCCGCAGTGTTGTCCATGCATGTGCTACATGTGTGCTTGCCTTGTAGCAGTGGCCTCCAGAATTTGCCGCAAGGCGAGATGCACTGTCAACAACTCTAGTTGATTTGCCAAAGCCAGTCGAGGCCCCGTTCGAGGACCCCGTAGGACCCCAAGGCTGCCTGCCCATTGCATGTAGTGCCCCAGCCCGTACTGGAAGCATCTGTTGTGACAGCGACATGAAGGGACCACTTGTTCTTAGGGCACCCCAGCCCATAAAAAAGCAAGGTTCTGACCAGGGACTGAATGAGCGGTGATATATTGGTGTTGGTTTTGTAAATGGTTATGTACCACAGTGCAATGCCCATCTCGGGACTTGGGAGTGTGACCAGTGCTGTAGCGGTCTCATATGAAGCAATCTGTGTGGTGTCTCATATGAAGCAATCTGTGTGGTGTGACTGCGGCTGTGGATGCCATATGCACCAGGAGCCTCTGAAACTATTTCAGTGGAACCACCATCCTGCCTCTGAAGGAACTCAGACAGTCCAGCACTGACTGGGCATGCTCGTTGGTGAGATGTGCTGTCATTAGGGCTGAAATGATTAGTCAACATTATACTACGGGGACATTGAATGCTTGAATCTGATTGGCTGACGAACGTTCTGAGTGTGCAATTATTTTCTGGGAAACGCACGGCGAACATAGTTTCAGTCAGCTCTCTTGACCGCATTACAGTTTATATAACTTTGCATATAGTTAACTGTAAATAAACGGAAATTACAGGACTAACAAAACAAACAACGTGACAGATGATTTTCCGAAAGTAAAAGAAAATTTTAATATTTAAAGGTGAATATAAAATGTTCAACAACTGGGCAGCAGCAGTATTAGACAGTCCAGATGAAAAACAACATAAACGGAAGCAGACATCAAAGGCAGCCGGCAACAACAAAAGACATAAAACGATTAGCAAAGAACAGCTAGACATACTTGAGGAGAGAAAAAACACGAAGAAAAAACACCAAAAAACAACACCTTGGGCAGTTAAGATGTGTTTTAACGATTGGTCAATGCCAAAAAAATACGTCTCTGGATGAGGTTGAGAGAGAGAGGGGCAGACACTTTAAATACCCAGCTGCGAGCTTTCTATGCCACTGTCCAAAACGCGATGGTGCAGTTTTCAGTGTCATGTTTTATTCCCTAAGAGCTGGACTGAACCGCTACATATCCAAAAACAACATCATTGGTCAATCGGAATTTAAGTCATCCAATGACTCTCCGTATCTGTCACCAGACACAGCAGCCGGACTGGTTCGCAAGGACTGGTTTGACATTCAGCTAAACCTGGCGAGGAGGGGGTGTAAAGGAAATCGAGATTCATTTGTTATTAAAAAAGATTAAAATGGAGGTGATTATGTTTGCTTGTCTTATAATGCAGAAACAAACAACCACAAAAAGCCCACCGATCCCAACAAAGACTGCTTCCGAGGGTTCATGTTTGCCAACACAAGTGACCCCCTTTGCCCAGTTAAAAGTTTCAAAAAGTACTTCACTAACTGCCCACCTGATGCCACATCCTTCTATCTTCATCCTCTGAAAGTGACACAGGAGGAGCTTGACAGGCGAGAGTTCTGGTACTCCTGCGAACCCATGGGTGTGAACTACCTCGGAAATATGCTTCCTCGCATCTGCGAGGCAGTCGGGTTATCCAAAGACACCAACCATTCATTGAGAAGCACCGCAGTTCAAATACTGTCTGAAGCAGGGCTGGAGAGCAGGCAAATCATGTCTGTCACAGGGCACAAGTGTGAAACAAGCCTGAGAAGCTACTGGGCACCTTCAGCAGAAGAAAGAAAACAATGGAGCCTTACCCTCACAAAAAAAAACTTCAAACACCACAGAAAATCAAGCCTGGGATCAACAGGAAAATACCATCTCTGCTAACACACAGCTCCCTGCACTTGATCTGCCATTTTTTATGTCTAATTTTACAATTAACAGAAACGTGCAGTTTAAATTCTATAAATAAAATAGAGGTAGGTCTAGATAAATTAAGTTGTAGCATGAATTGAAAATTATAATACAGCTGGTAGGCCTGCTGCAATGATTTTTCCATTATTATTGCAGGCGTACAACAAACAATATAGAGATAGCCAGTATGCCTAAGGACTTTTGTGTTTAATTTCTTATTGCAAAAAAAACTAGAAAAAGTGCAATGAACGCAAATAAAAATAATTGAAATTAATAAATATACATGCACAAGCTTTTCTGTCGCATTACAGTAATCACACGTGCTCGCACACATACACTACGGTCACAGCAGTTTGCACAAAAGATGTTGTCAGCGCTGCCCTGATGATTTTAGCAGTTAGCCTATTATAGGTAGCAAACTTAAAGGCTATATAAATGTGACCGTAGTATAAGCGCAATAATTGACTCTGGGCTGTTGAATTATTAGAAAAATAATGCACACCCAAGGGTTAATATAAAGCGGAGTGGGGGGGGGGGGGGGCCGTTAGAACCTCGGGTGTGCATTATTTTTCTAATAATTCAACAGCCCATCGTCATTTATTCCTCTACTTATTGCGAGTAGTCATTTTATCTCATATGACCCAATGTAAGAGCCGGCAATAACGCAGTTTGACCAGTGTGGTGCTGTGCGCAAAAGACTTTAATTCAGCCCTCCTGGATGCAATTCAAGCGGATAAAGACAGCACTTCAAACCATGCAGAGGAGCCGAACCTGAGGCTGCTGATTGGATGATTAATTATTAAACAAACACATCCTGCTTTCCTCTGCTCTCAATATTGAAATAAACACAACAAAAACTGACCATGGTGTCAAACAAGCAGTCAAAGACACATCTGATTACAAGCTCTGCAGTTTGGTACTCCAGTGAAATCATGTCACATTTATTTATATAATGTTAGTACTTTATGGAATAGATAGTCTTAAATCAAGCACCTTTACAGTATTAAACATGAAAAACCAGAGTCAGTGTTTACATTACAACCTGATTTTCGGTTATAAAGCAGCTCTCCAGTGTGTGTAGCTAGGTAGGTAATACGATAAATCTTTTTATTAGTGGGAAAAAAATATTATTTAATTAAAGTGATCGGTTTTTGTTTGCAGAGATCAAAGCTTGACTGTTTTGATTATCATAACCCTATAAGGTATTTTAAGAGAGATTATGTTGTGAAGGTGTGCTTGAATAAAATAGTTTATTTCAAAAATAAGGTGTCTCATCACTTACCTCTATTTTGTTTCGTATCCATATGACTTACAAAAGGAGATGTCAGGCAGAATGATGTTATTCAGTGACTTTTTCATATGGCTAACTAAATGTGAATGAGAGAGTTTATCTGTCTGTTACCTCATTTTGTGCCAAAATATTTTATTTGTATATATTAACTGTATAATACGTTGGTAATTACATATGATTTTCAAAAGCTGAAGTGATTACTTTTATAAAGTTTTAGAATAGTATAACTCAATATTTTAACTAATTGCAAAAGCTAATGAAATTCTGCTGATTAATCGGTGGAATAATCAATGATTAGTTGATTAATCATAATAATAATCGTTAGATTAATGGATTATCAAAATAATAATTTGTTGAAACCCTAGCCGTCATACTCAACGAGTCTAACTTCACACTGAGAAAAGAGATTCTCTGCACAGGGGGCGTTTGCTCTTTGCTCTTTTCCTAGTTGACCCGAAGCCCCAAATGGCTGAGGTGCCAGAGCACCAGGTCCCTGTGATTGCACAACTGCCATGATGAGCCAGTCGTTGAATATGTTGAGGATCCTGATGCCCACTTCCCGAACGGGGCAAGGGTGCCCTCTGCGAATTTTGTAAAGACACGGGATGACAGAAATCCCCAAGGGGAGGACCCTGTACTGCCCAGGTCCCCAACCCTCGAACACAAACCGTAGAAACTGTCGGTGTTTTCAGGAAAGAATCGAGGACATGAAAGTAAGTGTCTTCAGATCGACCTTCTGCAAACCAATCCTAGGGCTGGATGTACCTGATGATACGCTTCTGCATCAACATCTTGAACAGAAGCCTGTGAAGGGCCCGATTCAAGAAACACAGATCCAGGATTGGCCGAAGACCCACGCGCCTTTTTTTGGGTACACTGAAGTAGGGGCTGTAGAACCCCTGCCTCATCTCGGCTGGAAGGACCGGCTCAATTGCATCATTTGCCATGAGGACAGCAATCTCTTCACACAAGACAGGAGCTTCTCAGCCTGCCACCGAATTATCAAGAACGCCGCTGAACTTGGGAGGTCGCCTGGTGAACTGAATCGCATAGCCGAGTTCTAATTGTGCGAATGAGCCAGCAGGATGGGTTCAGATGGGCAGCGCAAGCCATGCCCCCAGACACCGTACAAGTGGCATCAAAGGAACAATCAAATGTTACCCCGTGGTGGTGCCAGCGGCAGGGAGAAGAGCTGGATGGTACAGAAGACATCGTGTTCAAAATGTGACTTATCCCCGCAGAACTCCCCAGGAGGACTGGCCAGAAATGCGTGGAGAGGCATCGCATCTCCCAACCTCAGTCTCTTGGCTGCTGGCGCAAGAGGGAGCATCACGAGCGAGAGTGAGGAGGCAGTGCATCGCACACTGTCAGCCCGTGAGCCTGAGAACCTGGAGGAAAAGGAAATTGCTCTTTCTTTGACAATGTGGTTACCACCAGACCTTGAACCAGTGGCGGAACAGAAATAAAGCAAAAACGGAAGATTCTCCACCCGGCCCTCCTCAGGAGAAAGAGCAGCTTCCCACATCTCTGGGTTTTGCCCATGTCAGGTCCGCTTTGTAACCCTCTTGGACCATTTAGGTGCCGGCTGAGACACAGGGGGCGCCGTGCTCCTGTGAGAAAGGTCTCAACACGCCGGCCTAGGTGTTGCTTCAGGCACAGGGCAGAGCTGCTCTGGAGGACGCAGAAGGGCGCTCACGGCGATGAGCAGGATGGGGCCCTCGCCTGCGGGGCAGCGGTGGCAGGTGGTGTCTGCTTCCCACTTGCTGAGAACTGCTGGGCAAAGCCATCAACAGTGTTACCAAACAGCCAAGCCTGGGAGATGGGAGTGTCGAGAAAGTGCGCTTTGTAGATGTCCTTCACTCTCTGCCAAGTTGAGCCAGAGATGGCGCTCTTGGAACCGCCACAGTGGACATCGCCTTCCCAAGGGACCTGCTGGGCAAAGCCATCAACAGTGTTGCCAAACAGCCCAGCCTGGGAGATGGGAGTGGGTCGAGAAAGTGCGCTTTTGTAGATGTCCCTTCATCTCTGCCAAGTTGAGCCAGAGATGGCGCTCTTGGACCGCCACAGTGGACATCGCCTTCCCCGAGGGACTGCGCCGAAGTCAGTCACTGAGCTCAGCACCTCAGCTCAACCTCAGATTGGTACTACCCTCGTGCAACTTTGTTTTAGTGCCTTGGCTTGGTATACTTGCAGTATAGCCATGGCATGCAGGGCAAAGGCGGCCTCGCCCACACAGCACTGTAAGGTTTGGCCTCGAGAGCGGCCGTCAGCTTACAGGCTTTGGATGGGAGACATGGAAGATTCCTCCAAGTGGTGGCAATTTGCTGGGCACAGGTTGCACCGCGACTGCTCTCTCCACCATAATCTAATTATTATTAATTCTCTCTGCTCTCCTCTCATCATAATCTAATTATTTTTTATATAATTAACTTGCATTGGAAAGGTTTTAAATGACCTCTCGCGAGATCTTAGCCAAAAGTCTCGTGATTTATTTCCAGAATATGATGCATGATGGGATACACTAAGCCTTGAATAGCGCTCTAAAGTGGTATTTGAGATAGTGTGGATTTAGTGTGTGTTAAGGGCACTGCGCTCTGGCATTATTAAGATCTGGACAGTCTTGCACACTTACTTCCTGTCACGCGCATGCGCTCTGAAGTGGCCAAGACCGCAAGTGTGGGTATTTGGACAAGGCACAAGCATTCAGTAATTACTCCACTCCAGCCCAGCTCTAGCTCCAGCTCCGCTCCGGGTTCACCATTTCCTGCTCCTCGCTCCACTGATCAGAAACACACCGCTCCATGGCTAAATTATTTCACTATGCTTGAAAAATCAAAGTTCTGTACAGAAATAATATTAAAAGAAAAATAAATGCATAATACTAGAAGAATACTTTTTAACATGGTTTATTGGAACACTACAGTTAGCCCAAGTCCCATATTAAATGACTGCTTAACTCACTTATCTTGTGTGTGCAATGTCTCTCTCTACTATGGTGAAGCTGAGGGTTGTTACTTAAGAAACAGAAAGAATATGCTGTAACTTTTCCATTTTTCTTCAATCCTTGAATGTATGCGCGTGATCTATATGTTATGTGCGAGCTTGTGTGCTCTTTCCATGTGCAGCAATGTAGCAGCAAATTAGTTTTGAGCAGAGATTAACAAACTGTACAACTTACACATGCTTTAACCTCCCACACTCGTCCATCGCCATTTTAACCTTCCGTATGTGATCCTATGTATCTGTCAAGCTACTTCTAATTATGTTCAATGCGTAAGTTGGCATAATTTGTGCTCGTGACGGAGTGGTAGCGGAGTGTTCTCAGAGCGAGTGAAAACCCTCAACTCTCCGACTTTCAAAAAAGTCCGCTCTAACTCCAGGCAAAATCACGCCACTCCACTCCTCGCTCAGCTCACATACTCTGGATGGAACATATGCATTTTGCTGTATATAAATATTAAATGTACAGTGGAGTGACTCATAAAACATATCGTTACATATATCAAAAAACATCACTTTACTGGAGTAGTTTTATTTTGAGTAATTTTTACTTCACTAAAAACCAAAGCATAAGGTTGTACTTTTTACTTCACTACATTTCATAAAACATAATATATCACGTGCTCCGACACACAGAAAACTGTGTCTGTCTGCTTCAAAAACTAACTGATTCTTTTCAATGAAACCTTTTAACAGAGCTGTTTTTGACAGGGTAAAAAAAGGGTTTTGTTTTACACTACCATTGAGAAATTTTAATCCTCTCTGCTCTGAGCACTGCCTCTATTCCCTTCACTGCTCCACCACCTGTAAATAAACAAAATCATCATTTATATCAACACTTAACCAAAAAATAACCATCCACTATCACTCCTACATATGGATGTTTCTAATAATGTTACTTTATTTCATTTTAAAGTCTGAACCTCTTCCAACCTGTATGCATTATTACATTTAAATTTGCTAGAAATGAAATGCATTAATATAAATGCATTGCCGCTGCAAACACTGATAGCATTTTTTGTGCAGATATTCTCAGCTGAGAACATCTCGGTTACATATGTAACCCTTGTTCCCTGTAGGAGAGAACGAAGACGTTATGTTGTGAAGAACATATGGGGTTTTACCTAGAAGCCCCCACTCATCTCTGATTTTTTAAGAGAATATGCCAATGAATTTTTGGCTAGTGGATTTTGCATACTTGAGCCACTCCCCATGCATATGGGTATGAATAGGGTGACAGGTGTGCATATGTCACCGGTGGACTCTTAAACCTTTTTTTTTTTTAAAAAAGGAATCTTTTTAATTAGTAGAGACATTTGGGGCCTTAATGTGTGGTGTTATTTACTGTGTGCATGAACGTTTGCACTCTGAATTGTTGTGGTTATTCATCCTGTGTGTATCAAATTTGTAGTGGGTTTTTGTTGCTATTATTTAATCTGCCCTATTTGACTCTTTTTAGACACCTGCTCATGGACAAACCTGGCAACCTGCTTCCTTTTTTATTATTATGCCCATATTTGGACTGTGCTTCCTCCCCTGCTAATGTGATTTAATCTGTTTATTAGAACTCGTTACCATGCACCACCTTTCTGCCCATATTTGGGCGATACTTCCTGTCGTTGAGTTACCCTTATTATTGCCTCTGCCTTGCTGCTGATGATTTGAAATTGGCGATTAATTGTTAACAGCTGGCCATGCTTGGGTGGAAGGAGATAAAATCTGGTTCTTTAGGAGAGGGGGTGTGCCTGGGTGGTGGTTGATCTGCTGGCCATTGGTGTCAAAGGACTCTACCCGGTTCAGCAAATGAAGCCCAGGTTCCTAGGCCTCTCTGTTTGAACACCGGTGTAACGGCAGCTGGATTTCATTCAACGCTCTCTAATGTTTCCTGAAGGGCTGTAATCTTTTTATTACCACACAGTGTGAATGTGTGTACCTTTTGTTATCTCTGGTGTCGGGTGTTCATTGTGGTTGCTTGCTTCTAGCCTTGGCAATATCCATCCTGTGGTTCCAGTGTCTGGTGCTGTCTTAAAGATTGTGGCTATCCTCGAACCTTCCTCAACGCTCGCTAATGTTGCCTGAAGGGCCGTAACTATATTTATCACATTGCAGTGTGTGTGTGTGTGGACCTCTGCTATCTGTGGACGTTGGTGGTCATTTTTTGGTGCTCTTTTCTAGCCTCTGGCTGATCCATTTTGGGGTTCTGGGCCCAGTGCTGCTGTGAAGACTGCCTTGGTTATGCTGGAATCTCCGTCAACGTTTGCTGCCTGGAGTACTGTAGCGTTCTCCTGTGGGTCTGATGACTGCTGTGATCCTTTGGACGTGTCCGTTAAACTGTAGAGGGAGGACCACTGTCGCGAACTACCTAGAGAAAGCCTCCAGTCACTGAACCTTAAACTCTTCAAAGTGTTTTAGAGGACTTGATCTTAGAGGACTTTCCTTTACATATTAGTATTCGTGATTAGTTAGTGCTTGTTGGCCCATTAATAAAGTGTGTATTTTGTATTTCAACCTTTGACTTGTCTGTTGGGTTTCTGTGGCTGGGACCTGATCAATTATTTTAATGTTTGGTCAATAGGTGACAGGTGCATACACTCATCAGGTTATACGCTGAAGAGCCGAGAACCTGTCCCTGGCAAACCAGTGATGTTTGAGGTTTGGGCATGGGGACATAATGTATCTCCGGTTCCCTCCATCAGGGAACAAGGATTACGAATGCAACCAGTGATAGTTTGAGGTTTTGGCATGGAGACATAATGTCTCCATTCCCTCCATCAGGGAACGAGGGTTATGAATGCAACGAGACGTTCCCTATCTGTCGGTCACTATGAATAATGCTGTGACGGCTGTGAGACGATATATGGGTCCATGGAAAGCGCCACAATCTGACCCCATCACAACCCTGTGCACTGTAAATGGTTTGACAAGCAGCCATGTGTCAGACAAATTCTACACAAAGGTCGTAACCTTCCCACCACCCCAGGGAAAATTATCTGACCTTAGTACCCGTACAGGGACCAGATGGGATTATAACATTGCTGGTGATAGCCAAGTCGCTGTTCCTTCGCCCACAGAATTTTTCTTAACAGAATGGATTTCGACCTTCAATGAAAGAGTTTCAAGTCTTTCCTATTTATTGTTACAGCATGGCAGTACTGATTGGGAAGTGAGCCTTCTGGAGAAGGGTACTACGGAGGCCACATCCTTCCCGAAGGGAGGTAACATGTGGAGACACTGATATGAACTGACCCAGGCCTGGGGCAGTACTACATATGGAATGGGCCTCTGAGGCAGGTCCTACCTAGAAGAAGGGAGGAACAGCTGCCAGCAGAGTCTGACAGAATGGTCTGTCAAAAGGAAGGACATGGGTTTTACCAAGAGGGGAAACCTTGACCATGGCAGAAAAAACACATACGTGATCACCCAAAGGAAATCAAGCCATAAGACACGTAGCCCAGTACTGATCCACCCGTCTGACTGTTGGGGGTGCTGGAGGAACCAAACCAGGGTTCGCTGTCTGGGACTAACTTTACTGGAAGAGGAAAAAGGAGCTCAAAATCCCCAGGTGAGGGGGAATGGCGCAGCAAGCATGACAGTGGCCAGAGCCTCTTCCCACTTTAGCACTAAACTGTTACCCAACACACAGGAAGAAACAAGCTCAACACGGAGAATGTAAGATCTCACACGAAGGTTTAGGTGTTGCCCAGCCACTCTACAGATGTCTGCCAGCGAGGCGCCGTGCACCAGCGCATAGGAGGAGGCAACACTATGCTATGTGTGGAGTAAGCCCTCAACCCCAGGGGTCACGGCTCGCCTTGGGAATGGTATGCCAAGGCAATGGCATCCAGTATCTAGTGGGCCAAACTCTGCTTGGAGGCAGCCTTCGTAGCAAGACAAAGAACTACTCAGAGCTTCTGAAGTTCCGGGTGTGGTCCACATATATGCGCAGCACTCTTACTGGACATAGCAACGCCAAGGCTGGATCTGCCTCCTCTGAGGGCAGTGCTTGAAGGTCCACCTGATCGCGAAAAAGGCATGGTGGGAACCTTGGGCACATATCTAGGCCAGTGTCTCAGAACAACATGAGAGTAGGCCTGACCGAAACACAAGGCACTCTTTTCTTACTGAAAATGCTTGGAGGCCCCCACTCTCTTGATGGAAGTGAGTGCGGTCAGGAGTGTTGTCTTAGCAAACAGGAATTTAAGCTTGACTGAATCCTGCTCAGAGGGACCCCTCTGATGTCCAGCCAGGACGATAGAGAGTTCCCAGGAGGTCACCAGGGCTGACCTAGGAGGATGTAACCTCCTGGCACCTCTCAGGAACCTGACAATGAGATCGTGCTTTCCCAGGGACTGGCCGTCCACTGTGTTGTGATGTGCTGCTATATCAGCCACATACACTTTCAAGGTGGAGGGTGACAGCCTACGCTCCAACCTTCCTTTCAGGAAAGAAAGCACCACTCCAATTGTGCATATTCGGGGGTCTTCTCGGCGAGAAGCACACCCCAGTTTGCGAACAGACTCCACTTCAGTGCATAGGCTTGCCTCATATAGGGAGCTCTAGCTTGAGTGATGGTGTCCTTCCACTGCCTGTGGCAGATCACTTAAGTCTGCCACATACTGTCCAGGAGCCACAAATGGACATTCCAAAGATATGGACGTGGGTGCCACAATATGGTGCAGAGCCCCTGGAAGTCCTGGGCTCAGAGGGATGTGTGCCAGGGGAGGGCCTGTTGCACAGAGCAGAGAGTTCCGGAAAAAACAGGTATGGGTGGGCCAGTATGGCACAACCAGCAGGACCTGTTACTCGTCTTCCCTGACCTTGCACAGTGTTTGTGCAAGAAGGCTCACTGGGAGAAACACATACTTGCGTAAAACCCGAGGCCAGCTGTGTGCCAGTGCATCTATGCTGAGGGGGGCCTCGTTCAGGGAGTAATACAGCTGGCAGTACGAGGACTCGCGGGAGGCCTCTACCAGGGCTTCCCCGAGAATTCAGATCGTCTCTGGATGGAGTCACCATTTTCCGGGGAATTTGAACTGCCGTGAGAGTGTATTGACTGCACGTTTGAGCTACTCCGGGATGTGGACAACATGCTGGGATTTGAGCTGCGTCTGACTCTAGAGAAGGAGATGGTGGGCGGGATGGCCCTGCCGGTTGATGTACAATACAGCCAACAATGTTGTCTGTGCGGACCAACACGTGCTTTTGCCTTGTAGCAGTGCTCCTGCCTCTGAAAGAACTCAGGCAGTCCAGCACTGACTGGGCACACTCGTTGGTGAGACATGCCATCATACTCACCGAATATAACTCCACACTGAGAAAAAAGAGGTCCTCGGCACAGGGGAACGTTTTGCTCTTTTCCCAGGTGAAAGTGAAGGCCCAACTGGCTAAGGTGCCGGAGCACCAGGTCCCTGTGATCACACAACTGCTCTCGTGACCTGGCCATGATGAGCCAGACATTGAAGTAGTCGAGGATCCTGATGCCCTCTTCCCATAACGGGGCAAGGACGCCCTCTGCAAACTTTCGTAAAGACACAGGGGACAGAGAAAAAACCGAAGGGGAGGACCCTGTACTGGCCAGCCCCCTGCCCCGAACTTCGAATGCAAACTGTAGAAACGGTCTGTGTCAACTAAGAATCGAGACATGAAAGTAAGCATCTTTTAGGTTGACTGCTGCAAACCAATCCTAGGGCTGGATGCATCTGATGACGTGCTTCTGCATAAACATCTTGAAAGAAGCCTGTGAAGGGCGCGATTCAAGACTTGCAGATCCAGGATTGCCTACCGTGTACTACTACTACTACAAGTGGCACCAAAGGAGGACCTGCGGTTGTGTAGCGACAGAGAGCAGAGCTGGATGGTACAGAAGGCGTTGCGTTCTAACTCATCCACGCAGAACATCCCAGGGGGACTGGCCAGAAAGTAAATCTGCATAGAGAGAAATCGCGACTCCCAAACCACAGTCTCTTGGCTGCTGGCAAGAGGAGGCATCGCGGGTGAGAGTGAGGAGGTAGTACATCGCACACTGTCGGCCTGCGAGCCTAAGAAACTGGAGAAAAGGGAAATTGCTCTTTCTTTGACAATGTGGTTACCGCCAGCCTTTGAACCAGTGGTGGAACAGAAATAAAACAAAACTGAAGATTCTCAACCTGGCCCTCCTAAAGGGGAAGGAGGGGCGATGTCTTCACCGTCTCCTGAAAAAGAGCAGCTTCCCACATCTCTGGGTTGCCCTTGCCAGGGACACTTCATCACCCTCTTGGACAATTTAGGGTCCGGCTCGACAATTTAGGGTCCGACACAGGGGGGTGCCACGCTTCACTGCGAGAGAGGATCAATACGCCAGCCTAGGTGTTGCTTCAGCAGAAGGCAGAGCAGCTCTGGAGGACGCAGGAGGGCACCCCACGGCAACGAGCAGACTGGGGCTTAACCCGCGGGGCAGTGGTGGCAGGTGGTGTCTGCGTCTCCACTGCCGAGAACTGCTGGTAAAAGCCCTCACAGTGTTGCTGAACAGCCCCAGCCTGGGAGATGGGAGTGTTTGAGAAAGTGCGCTTTTGTAGATGTCCTTCATCTCTGCCAGGTTGAGCCAGAGATGGCGCTCTTGGACCACCAGAGTGGACATCACCTTCCTGATGGGACCGCACCATGACTTTTTGTCAGCCGGAGGGCAAAGTCAGTCGCTGAGTGCAGGACATGCATCAACCTCAGGTTTGGTACCACCCTCATGCATTTGTTTAGTGTCTTGGCTTGGTGTATTTGCAGGATAGTCATGGTATGCAGGGCAGAGGCGGCCTCGCCCGCAGCACCGTAAGCTTTTAATTAAAAAGTGTTTAAATAATAATCCATTTAAAAAAAAATGTAATAAATAAATAATATGGTTTCGTATACAGAGTTTAACCGTGCAGGAGATGTAAAATGTGTGTTGTGTTTTGTTCCATTAATAATTTTTATGTGAGGTTGAAAAATAAACGGTGTGCGCAAAGACACAATGGAAAAGGGATGTATGGTTTATCAAGTTAATCCATGGTCCAGTGGTAGAAGTGATTTAAGACATCCTGATTGTGGTGGGGGGGTATTTATTTTTTATAATAATAAAATAATATATAAAATGATTACTATAGATGTGTGTATTCTGCAGTTCGCTGTTTAAAAAAAAAAATTTTTAGATAGAACGCATCCATTTTACACTAAGCAAATAGTAGTGTGACTGAATTCAGTCCAGCTGGAGAGGGTTGGGGTTTGGGGTTAGTTCTGTATAGCTTGTGGGGGTTGAAATAAAGGTGTGAATCTCTTGCTCTTTCATATGGAAAGTGTCTGATCAGCATTTTAAACTTGCATTTTAAACTAGAGCAGGTTTAGGCAAAGTGCTTGTTTTAGGACAAATGCATCGTTTGGTTTGGCTTTTGCATTTTTTTGCAACGGCATATAGAGTATTACATACAACATAATATGGTTTTGTTTTTTCTCAGGAGACATGAGACGCCTCTGAGAGAGAGACAAAGAAACTGGCCGAAAGAGATGCACATCTGCCAAAGAGATAAAAACTTTTGTTCTTAAACCCTCTGGAGTCGACTAATGCCTATACATGTTTTGTGGCATATTCTCCTGATAAGACTGAAAAGAACTTAAATTACACTTTCAGTTTTGATCGTACAGAAAAGAGCAATAGATCAATCGAATCTGTAAAGGGTCTAGTTTTAGGGCCATTACATAGTCAACGCATCAGTATGCATACGCGTCCAAAAGGCGATGCATCGCTACGCTTCGGTCGGCCGCCATTATGCATCGGTGCGTAGCCAAATGTGTCGTCCTAGTTTTTGATACGTGACGCGCCGATGCACGCAATACCATGCGTTGTTGGTAGGGGCGACATTGCAAGTATTGTACATTAATTCAAGTATAATTTGTTTACAGAAGAAGAAGATTTGAATACAATGGCGGGCAAAGAGGAAAAATTATGCAAGCTTATAGGTATACATCCACATTTATATATTAGTTCATCGCAATCACACTCCAATAAAATAGCATTGGAATATGCCTGGAGAGAGGTTGCAACTGCGATGGTAGAAAAGGTGAGAAACGGACTAGAAAAGTGCCCGTGATTTAAAGGGCGAACATACCACCGCCTATCTCTGCGCTGCATTTGTTGCCGCCGATCTAAAATCAGCAATAGAATGCACTCCTCGCCATTTTCATAATAACACAACACCACACTACACTAATAACACCACACTACACTACCACCCCCTGCTTCAGCGGTGAACTGCATACACCAAACACCTATCACCCTTGACTCTTGCCAGAAAGGGAGCACGTCACTTGCGTTGCTTGCTCGCGTTGACTATGTAACAGCCCTTATTTGTATACACATAATAACAACAAAACTTTGTTCATTTATAAAATAAAGAAAACAAAAAGAGTGCGCTGTCTGCTGCCTTGGTTCTGCGTGATCTTCATTTAGAAATGCATCATAAAAATGAACTGTAACTCAGCAAATACTCAACACAGAGACATGAGAAATAGATCTATAGAAAGGTTGACATGTCTACTTTTAAACTGAGCAAGTCTTATTGAAAACAAATATTTTGTGATAAAGTAATCCATATGAAAACAATGCGATGTCCAGTCTTTCACATCTTCCTTCATTATATCTAATCCGACCATGCCCACGTGCCAAGCGAGCTATTGATATTACAATCGTCTACGTGAAGCTTGCGGCGGGTAACCGCCCACATCAGAGCAAATAAAGCAACGAGACTGTCCCTCACGTTTTTTAAATGTTACTGTTCGCTCTGCACTGAGAGGCATAAGACATAATTCACCTCAATAAGAGTGCTGAGAGGACTAAGATTTGGATTACCTCAGAAAGAAGAATGAAACAGCTAGACCCAGCAGAGATCATAAATATAAGTCTTTTTTATTATTAAACTACTTGTAGCAGCAGGTAAGCAGAGCCAAAGCAGCGTGTCCGGGTTCACACCGCAAGCTGCAGCAGAGCAGAAGCAGCGCGTTAGCAGCAGGTAAGCAGAGCGGAAGCAGCGTGCAATTGAACAGTGGATGTGCAATTGAACAGTGGATCGCGCGCAACTGAACAGCGGATTTTGGCCAGAGTACTGTCAATTGGTTCCAATTGAATCAATTTGGTTTTTTCTTGAAAAGAACAATAATTCTACAATTTCACACATTGGATTTATGTAGCCAACACATGTTTTCTGCTGAACATTCTAATGTATTAGAGGAAAATGGCAGGCTTTTGAGGTTGGTTCGAAACAAAAAGTGTCTTAGAAATTTTAAATCAGTGTATTGTTTTCTGTGAGTGAGTAAAACAAGATGATTTTCACATCATTTTGAAGCAAAAAATCTAGGCTACAAGGTTCCCATGTTTGACAATCTTGTGAACAAATGTTCTGTATGTTTTATGACCTTATTTCATTGACTTTAAAATTTTAGTTTTTCACTAACCACGCATAAACATTGTTTTCCCAAAAACACAATTATGTACATACATGTTATTTACATATTATTGTAGCCCAGTTTGTACTGATTACAATGTTATTAGACTTTAGCTATGTATATGTTTATAAGCAACTGAAAAAAGCACAAAAGTCAGGGGATGTCAAAACTTCTCCTGGCCCCCAAAACCCCTTAGACCCCAGAGGGTTAATGTGCTGCTTTGTAATATATTCAGTTTTGCACTGTTTTAATTGTACACGGCAACGCTGCAGTCATTTTGGCAATACAAATGTAAAAATATATTGCATTAATACGGGAAACATCCCGAGACATTTTTTAGTTTCATTATTGGGCAATTCCAGCATTACTGACATGACATTCAATCAAAACGGACTTGACCAAAAATACCCATGTTTTTGTGAGACAACACATATTTTGTAGAGTTTCTGTGATTTAAAATGCACATACCAGAAGCAACAAACATATCTGCAGAATGGAGAAGGGTTGACCATTCGCAAAACATAAAATATAAACAAACATAAATTTTGTGTTTCAGATGAAAAATCATCTCTCATTGTGAAAGCAGAATACAGGTGCATCTCAATAATTTTAGAACGTTGTGGAAAAAAGTCCACTCAATATCCCAACTTACCATAAGGTCCTTGCACTGAAAAAGGTGCAAGACTTTTGGCCTAAGCTGGGTGGCACTAATCACGGAAAAATGCTTTAAAAACTTTTAAAACAGAGATGTCTAGAAGGAATTTAATAGGGCTGCTTCCCCCTATGTAAGATTTTTTTTTAGTGACTAGTAGTCGTTCATTTAGGTCATTATTCAACTAATCACACGTTTATATTAAATTAACAGTCTAATCCATAATAAGCCTTAATTCCGCGCTAGGCCACACATTAAATTTGCCACAAAGCACAGGCAGAAGTAGCCTCATAATTGTGAAAAACGGAGTAATTTTTAATTATTTATTAATAAACTATGTTTTCTTGTCGACTGCAAGATGACATTCACGGTGCTGACTCTCATCTCCACAGTATACTGTCGTGCCTTTTAAAAGAAATGCAACCTTCACAGAATTAACATCAATCGGAGTATTGCTTTCATTTTGAATTTTGTTCATTTAAAAGTAGGACATTTCAAGATTTCTGTTGATGATATTATTCTCATGTATGTGAGGCACCCCCATTTTAGCGTTATTTTATAATCAGGAAACAATTCAAGTGATCACGAGGTCACCTCCCTGTAATGCATGCACATAATAATTTTTCGCATAAACACTTGAATATGAATAGTGATTGAAGACATTTCTTTTAGGTTACAGTATGTAATCTAAATTAAAAATAAATCTTCACAAGTCCTACAAACAGCGACGGATGCAGTTATAATCTGTAAAATGAAGGCTATTTGACAGTTTTAAAATAATCTAACGGCCGATGTCGCTTCCAAACGCATTGATCATTTAGTTGTTCTTGATCAAAATTAAACGAAATGCATGACTCTCATAAACTTGTTTTAATAAATCTCTTTTGCATTAAATAATAAAGATACAAAGCAGTTGAAGTTAAATATTATTGTACAATAAGAATAATAAATAATAAAAAACGTATAAGATTGCAGCATATGCATTACAAAGTTAATTATTTTTTACATGCAATTATACAAAACCAAACAAGATTTGTAATGAAGACAAAATACGTATAAATAAGAATAATAAATAAGAATAAATGTTGCACGTCGCACTCAGCATCATGCACGCCGTGCAAATCTTGCACTCTGATATTTTAAGTAATAGTATACACTCCTGTATTTAACCCCTTACCCCACATTTTCAGCATGGAGGAGACAAATGAACATGCCCAAAATTAAAAGGTTGCTGCTCATGAGTCTTACTTACTAGATACATAATCAACATATATTCACAAGCTGACACTTCAAAGTTTTACTGTTCAGGAATCAGAATTACTCAGGCTTTTAATGAAAATAGGGATATTTTAGCTCAAACCATGAAAACAAAAAAATAAAATATTAAACATATTTTTTAAAATGTTATAAAAAAAAATGTTGATGGAGGATATGATTTTTAGAAACATAATGAAAGCTAAAGCCACATAAGTCTACTAATGCTTCATTTTGATATTTCATAACATAATCTCACAAAACTGTGAATTTTATGACACATTTTCTACAGACCATGTCATGTGTGTTTTTAGAGAAGAGTAAACACAGAGGGAGACAGCGCGCTGGGAGCGGATAATATCCAAATCATCAGAATTCACATAAATCAGTGGAAATGAATAGAGATGTATGACAAGGCAATGTCTGAAGAAATATGAAGTAAACATCAGTAAATATATCCATATATCTCCAGTTTGAGGCAACTCAAAATGTACTCACTGAACAAGGCAAAGAGTTGTCAATGAGGTTAGTTTGCATGCATACATATTATTTGCACGCATACAGGTTAGTTTGCATGCATAAAATATATTTGCACGCATACAGTTAGTTTGCATGCATACGCAATATACCACACACATTTGCAAGGGGCTTAACATTAACAGGCCCTCTACACCAGAGCTTCCCAAACTGCTAGAGGGGTATGGCCCCCCAAAAACATAAAGCTCCATGCATTTATATTTTTTTTTTTCAACACTGGATCATGAAATATTTTAATTCTCACCTTTATAGATTATATCTATAGTGGACGCTGGTCAAAATAACCTCATAATGAAATATGCTATAAAAAACCTGTCCTGTTTACTTAAAAGATAGGATGTCATGCCATAACATTTTTTCAATAAGACTGAGTTATATTTAATTTGAATGTAACATTGCAAGTTAATGCAATAAAACTTGCAAGTTAATGTATCAAAGAAACAGTTTTCACTGACTGTAGTTCGAGCACTCTCAAAAACTCCCATTAAAATCACTGAAGCTTTTTTTTCTCTCATTGGAATATGTAAATTGATTATATGTCCGTTGTTGTTCTTGTGTATTATTCTGAATGGATATTTTAGGGTTATTGTGATTTAGGCTATGTTAAAATATAGAAAAAGTTGATAAAAAAAATCACTTAAAGCTGTTTATAAAGTGAAATTAAAATCTTACAGATTTTGTACACAGATTGTTGCACTTTGTTGTTTCTGATGAGAGAATGTTCGGCAGCAATGAGTTTATTCAGCGAGTGAGTGAGAAAACACTGCAACTACGCATCTGTATCTGGCTCCGCCCAGCCAGGGAATGAACGCAGATTTGAATTTAGCAGCTGATGATATGACGCACTGAATGATCTAATTACACTGGTGTGATTTTACTCAAACTGTACAGGTCCCCTTCTCACAAAAATTAGCATATTGTGAAAAGTTTCATTATTTTCCATAATGTAATGATAAAATTAAAAACTTTCATATATTTTTAGATTCATTGCACACCAACTGAATATTTCAGGTCTTTTATTGGATATTTCTATACTGATGATTTTGCATATACAGCTCATGAAAACCCAAAATTCCTATCTCACAAATTTGCAATATTTCATCCGACCAATAAAGAAAAGTGTTTTTAATGACAAACAAGGCAACCTTACAAATAATTATGTTCTTTATGCACTCAATACTTGGTCGGGAATCCTTTTTGCGAATGACTGCTTCAAATGCGGCGTGGCATGGGAGGCAATCAGCCTGCGGCACTGGCTGAGGTGTTATGGAGGCCCAGGATGCTTCGATAGCGGCCTTAAGCTCACCAGAGCGTTGGCGTCTTGCGTCTCTCAAACTTTCTCTTCAGGTATACCCACAGATTCTCTATGGGGTAACGTCAGAGAGAGTTGGCAGGCCAATTGGAGCACAAGGTAACAACCCCATGGATCAGGTAAAAACAACCATTTAACAGTGGGTTTTTGATGGCACTGTGAAGAAGGTGCCAGGGTCGTGACATGAAAAAACACTAATCTTCATATCCATAAAGCTTTTGAAGAGCCTGCAGATGAAGCATTGAAAAGGTGGCCCGCAAAATATCCCGAAGCCTTCGGCGACAGGAAAGCATTGACCCTGACACCTGAATAAAAACACACCGTGGACCAACACCACGCAGTTGACCTGGCACCCACAGACCATCACTGACTGTGGGTCACTTGACACTGGACTTCAGGCATTTTGGCATTTCCTTCATACCAAGTCTTCCTCCAGAGACGTTGAACCTGAGTGGAATTTCAGCGCATGACATGGCAGAAATTCTGCTTTCTCATCCAGAAAAAGTACTTTGGTACCACTGAGCAACAGTCCAGTGCTGCTTCTCTGTATAGCCCAGTGCAGACGCTTCTCTTCTGCCGCTGTTTTCTGGTTCACAAAGCAGCACGCCTGTGCACGTGTGGCTCTGGATGTTTTCTACTCCAGACTCAGTCCACTCGCTTCCCGCAGGTCCCCCAAGGTTCTGGAATCGGTCCTTCCCTCCACAATCTTCCTTCAGGGGCACCCCGGTCACCTCTTCTCGTTTGTGCACCGTTTTTTTGCCACACTTTTTTCCTTCCCACAGACTACACTTCCCCGAGATGTGCCTTGATACAGCACTCTGGGAACAGCCTATTCTGTTAGCAGAAATTTCTCTTTCTGTGTCTTACCCCTGCTTTCGCTTGAGGTTGTCACTGATGGGTACCGTCTTGGACAGCAGTAGGTTGGCAGTCTACCCATGATGGCGGTTTGGAGTAATGCAACCAGGCTGGGAGTTTTTAAAAGCACGATCATGAATCTTTTGCAGCGTGATTTTAGAGTAGAATTAGTTGATTCAGTGAATTAGGTTAGATAGCTCGTTTAGAGAACCTTTTTCATGATATGCTAATTTTTTGAGGAAGGAATTTTGGGAGTGTGTCACTGAGCTGTATGGCCAAAATCATCAGATTTAAAACAATAAAAGACCTGAAATATTTCAGTTGGTGTGCAATGAATCTAAATATATGATGAAAGTTTAATTTTTATCATTTACTTATGGAAAATTAATGAACTTTTTCAACAATATGCCTAAACTTTTTTGAGAAGGAACCTAGTACTTTATATAAGAAAATATCCACATCTTCAATTTTTTTGTCTTTTTGGAGCTTCCATTTCAAAATCAGCTTGGCTCAAATCTGAGGGGTACGTGTGCTCCTCTCTTTTAATGGGCAGGACTCCTCTGCCTAGCCCAGTCAGGTGTGCCGTGAAAAATTATCCAAGCGCATCAGCCTGAAGGAGACAGATCTCCGTTTTGATTTTTTTTTTGTTTTTTTTTTGCAATGCAAGGGTATAAATACTGATGTTTTGGCTTACTCAACGCTGTCTGTAAAGGCTATGTTTTTGTGTGTTTCGAAGAGCGGAGTATCTGTGTTGTCATCCAGACTTTAGTACGTTTTAAGATCCGTGTATAAACGCATAATTCATTTATATAACCTGTAAAAAAAAAAGTTGATGAAAGCATAATATTGTCATGCACTTGCCTCGAATGCGGCCATCTCTGTTGACAGAGACCAAACCAGATCTCCTCATTCACCCGCCAAAAACCTTTGTTAACTCCATTTGAGCTTGTTTTTCATATTAAATTCAAGTGTCTGGTACAATACCCACACGGAGTACATAGTTAATAAAGGGGGGGGGGGGGTCACATTTTATAAACAATTTCCAATCTTGTAATATTTTTATATTTTGATTTTAGCTCTAACCACGGCCCCCTGCATACTCGTCTATGGCTCCACCTGGTGGACCGCGGCCTACAGTATGGGAAGCACTGGCTTTCTACCACTGTACCACCCGCAGACCAATGCACTTGTTGAAAGAATGATTGCAACGTTCTAGAGGTTGGTTTTTAAATAGTTTGTACTGATTCGCATTAAATGTTGTTGATCGGTTGTTGCTCTTTGATTGGCTGCTGCGTAGTCAGCTGTGTAACATTGCTGTATCAGCAGATGATGACCAGTATTAAAGTCATTGGGTTTTGATTCCTAAGATATACGCTTGGAGGGCAGCTTAGTTCTAATAATGGATTGGTGTGTCCTCAAGAAAAATTCTCAGTTAGTTCATGTATATGTTTTATATGGCGTGATATAAATAAAATGCATTCATAATTTATTAAATCAAAGAACTTGCGCAATAGTTAATTGTTCCAAAATTGAAAGGTTGTCATATGTAAGATATACTGTAATTAAATACATGTAACAATCAGTTGGCAGCCCTTAAAAAAAAAAACCTTGCGTCAATGGGCGCAAAACCTTGTTTTACCAGACCAGCACGCCCAGGGGATGAACAGATGGACACATTTCTATTTCTTTAAACATCATGGCGCTTCTGACATATAAAAGATACTCAAGTCCAGGCTTAAACTAGCAAAACACTTCTTGCGGGCCACTCCCCTGGCGCTGTTTCACGTTTACGCTTGCCGGAAGGAACACGGAGTCGAGAATAATTAAGAGAGTCTTTATTAATCCAACACGGGGTAAATCCAACATGGAATACAGGAGGAAGACACACGTATGTAACTGGTAGACCCGACAAAACTAAATTGAAAGACTATGATATTTAAAGACAGGCTAACGAGGGAAACACAGGGACTGGATGACTAATCACAGAGACTGTAACACATGGGAGGAAACTAGACACACCTAGAATCAAATAAACACCACGGGAGACAGAAACTGGTCACAGGGATAAAACCCACACAACCGGTTCGTAGTCTTGACATTCGCCCCCTCCCGGAAAGGGGGGTTGCGCCCGAGGTGGAACCGATGGTGCCGGCGACTTACTCGGAGATGTGTATCCGGAGGCCGCTCTGGAGCCCAGAAGCGACAGGAGGACTGAAGTGGAGCCGAGGGAATAAGTATCCTGACGAGCCAGAGGACGGAGGGAAGAGTCGATCCAGAGGAGTGGATGTCCCGAGGCACGTAGGTGACGCATCCAGCGGAGCCTGGAGGAGAGGTGAGCCAGGCAGAGCTGTGCTCCCGGGCCACGGCAGAGAAAGGGGAAAAGGTGGGGGTAGGGGGGCCCCCCCTAGGCGCCATGGTGGAAGCCGCACGTGTTCAACGGCTGTGGTGGAGTCCACCTCGGAGGCTGGAGGCGGAGGTGAGGGAGACTCATATCATAGCGTACGCTGGAGATGGCAGTCCGCGTTGCTCGCCCTTCACAGTGGATGTGGGTCTGAGGTGATGCAGAGGGGCTGCCAGATACAGGGCCGGTGAGAGGTGGCATTTTTGAGGAGCGGCACATTGGAGGGCACCTTCTAGGAGCAGGCACTCGGAAGGACACATTCTAGTGAGCAGGCACTGGGAGCTGGCTCTGGGGCTGAGCCGGCACTGAGCGGCTCTGGGCTTGTCCTGCGACTGGAGCGAGCTCTGGGTTCTGGAGCCGGCACTGGAGCGAGCTCCTGGGGCTGGAGCCGCCACTGGTGAGTTCTGGTGCTGGAGCCTCGCCTGCTGGGGCTTAATGGGGATCCAGGAGCCCTTCCTGCACTTCATCAGCATGCGCTACTGGTAACCAACAGAGCATGATAAAACATTGAAGTACCTGAAGACCTTATGGCATGTTTTCCACCATAAACTGACAAAATAAAATCAAGTTAAGTCAAGCCGCTTTATGTCTATTCTCCACATTTCATTACATACATACAGAGAATTGAAAATTGCGTACCTCTCAGTGGAAGAGGAAAAGAGAGTAAAAGTGAAGGGTGGTGGAAGTTTTTTTTAATGATATTGATTAATTAATGGACAGAATTTTAATTTTTTTTTTTAACCCATGGATTGGGTAGTTAAGGTTGCAAAAAACCCCAATTAAAATTAAATAACTGGTTTGAAATATTGGTCTTATTAATCACTTCCTTATCAACATTAGGGGTTGCTTACGCAATTGTTTTAGTTTACAAAATTCACAAATAAACAAACAAACATTATGGTTGAAACACTGATGTAACATGGACTATTTTGTCGATCATCTTGGTACTTTTCTGTGCCTTGACTGTGGTAGTTCCCTTGCTGTATATGGGAGGATCGACACAAGGGTAGGAAAATTAATGACAGAATTAAAATTTTTAGGTGAAAAAAACATTTTGTTCCCTTTAAACAATTTTGCGCTTGAAAATGGCTACATTGATTGTTGCTATAGGACTAGGCAACCACAGAGAAACAGAGATTTTTCGTGTGGTAGAAGGAGGAGGATTTTTTTTTCACACAATAATTTTATTTGGAATGTCAGCGGAACACATTGTCCGAACATATCGTTTGCCAAGCAATGTTGTTTTTAATTTGCTTCAGGAAATAAAAGATGACTTGGAACCCTCAACTAGGAGTCACACAATACCTGCTCTATCAGAACATCTTGCAACCCTTTCATTTTTTGGCCTCCAGTACTTTTCAACGTAGCCTACTGTGGCTTATTTATATCTTTATTAAACATATAAATTTGCGACTATGCTAATTTTGCGCTGCGCTTGTATATTGCATTGGTGATTGATATTGTAAATTAGTTGTTGTGTTCGTGTTCTTTTTTTTGCATGTTGTGTCAGGTAAATCACCCGCAGGAATTTTCACGCTTATCTGCGCTGTTTTGGAAATTGCGCTCTCGCACGTAATTTGCCCTGTTTAGTAAAAACTGGCCTTAAGTGTGTGTTGCTGTGCTTGTCAGTCCATACTGTAAAATATTCCAATTTGGCATGAAAATACAGAACAGATTTTTCTCACCAGAAAGAAATATTCCAGAAGTTCCTAGGTTCTCTTTTCTTTGTCTTGCAATATGTGATTATATGTTGAGACCCACGCCCCTTTAGAGCTAAAAAGTCTATCCATCCCTGACATGGTGGGTATAATACACCTTAGTCCAGAGCAATCTAAAATTAACAAAGAATACAAACAAATTCAAACATAAGACAGCATTTCCTACTTAAGTGTTCAAAATATAATTAAAATCTTGCTTCTTATTATTTATCAATTGAAACAGAGTGAGCAGAGACATACATTTTTTATGAATTTGTGGGTTTCATATATTATTCTAAGTAACTAGTTTTAATACAGTACACCAAAAATCACACTATGAAAAATATTAAACACAAATCATTTCAAATAGCAAACAAATCAAAACAGTACTACATTATAACAAGATTATGACTTCACATAAACATTACAAAAAATAAATTAAAACTTTTATTAATTTTTAGAAACTGTGTAAATCCAGCATCCTCTTCAGACCCTATTATATAGTACATACAAACAGTATTAATTTAATTTAAGAACAGTTATTATGTGACTATACCTTGAAACCAATAATGGTGTTTTTTGATAACTGATGATAATAATGTTCCGCTCTCTTCCATGTTCAGTTTCTTCGTGGCTGAAAATAGCGGCGTGTTTAATAATCAGTGTAGCTCGCAGCGGCCTCTGTTGGTAAAAAATAATCACTACATGACCGCTCTGGTAATAACCAGCAACTTTCCAGAGATAAAACGTTTCATTTCTGTGTGTTTCCTAGTGTTTTAATTTTACACTGTAGTTTCCAGATGAAAGGACATGTAGTTTTGAATAAAAAGGTGACATACCTTCATAAATGGCTGCCCACTGCTCCGGGTGTGTGTTCACAGTATGTGTGTTCACTGCTGTGTGTGTGCACTTTGGATGGGTTAAATGCAGAGCACGAATTCTGAGTATGGGTCACCATACTTGGCTGTATGTCACGTCACTTTCACTTCACTTTCACTTTTTTTTGTGTGCATTAAGAAACAAACATACCCTCAGGTCTCTACCACATTCAAATGAACATGCTTCCAGAGGATTACAGCAACAAAGGCCAACACAGAGAAAGAAAGAAAGAAAAAACAAACAAACAGAAAAACACGTGATTAAGGATGATGTGATGCTAAATGAGGGATGAGAGCAGATATAATAATCACACAGTTTCAAGCTGCAGACAGAGAGATCAGACTCAGGACAGAAACACACGACCTCTGAAGTAAGAACAACTCACATGTTCAATCTTTAACTACAATTAGACTTTGATATGTTAATATTGTCTTTATCATTGTGTATGGTGCATTTATGTTCCTGTTAAGATGGATTTTTAATTATCGCTAAAATCATGTTTTACACCAAAATTAATTTATGAATATTTGAAATTTAATTTTAATTTTTTTTATTTATTTTTTTCAGAAATGGACCAAACTCTTTATTTCATTCTTCTTCTCATTGGTGAGTGTGTTTCTGGTTTTATTTCTGGTTTCTAGTTTCATTAGGTTTGATTCTGTTATGAAAATCATTAAATTCAAGCCTCTCTTTCACAGCTCTCTGCTCTGTATCTGAATGTGTTCAGCGTCAGTATCACTTTATAAATGAGAGAAAGAACTGGACTGAAGCTCAGAGATACTGCAGAGAGAATTACACAGATCTGGCCACCGCTGACGACATGAACGACATGAAGGAGCTGAACAAGAGCTTGACTGATAGAAGTCTTCAGTATGTCTGGATTGGGCTGCAGAAGACGGGTCGAGATGAATGGCAGTGGTCTTCAGGTGAACCTGCGCTCTATCTGAACTGGGGACCTGGACAACCACAAGCTAAAGGAGAAGACTGTGGTATGATGACAAATGGACAATGGCATGATTTTGACATGTACTTATAAGGATATTTCATCTGCAACAACAGTGAGTTCATTTCCACATGCACCATATACCAAATGTTAAGGGAATACTAAACAGTATAACTGTTTAATTTGATATTTTTTTGTCCCCGTAACTGATAATTTGTCACAATGAAAATTTGCTATTAAAGAGCCTAAAAATCTTGGAGATCTAAATTGATCTTATATTATTAATAATAAACATACAGCAGTGACTAGAGATGTTTCAGCTTGATGTTTTCAGCCTTCAGTAGCTCAACACAAACCTACAAGTGCTTTGTTTTTCATATGTAGATTAATTTGAGCCTGGTCCATGAAGGAATGATAGTCCATTATTACATAAACCCTCGTTTCAGAGAAGAGTAATGTAGTGATTCGACAGTGAAGCTATTTTAAGTCACAGCGCAGGGTTAACATCAAGTTTCTGTGCTTCTAAATGTTTCTCTGTGTGCCACTGATGGTTTGTATTTCTGTGTGTTTTCATTTAATGGTTTGAATGCACACGTTCTAGACAATCAAAATAAAGTTTTTAGACAGATCACGGTATAATTTTAAATATATGATTATTTATTACATCATAATTACCAGCTGTAGAGTATCTTTTACAAGTGAGTTTAAAATATACCAGCATTAGTTTTTCAGAGGACCGTCATTTTTAGACTGTATCACCGTATTGTTTCCATGGCGACACTTCATGCTTGTCATGTGACACACTGCAGACACAAAACTGTAAATAAGTGATGTATCGGTTTTATTTCATTTTTCTGGTTTTATTCAAAATATTTGTAACGATTGTTATTGCCGCTTCCATAGATATCGGTGTGTATTTAACAAACTATAAATATATATTTTGCTAATGCTTATGTGTATTTAAATGGCTGAAACTTAAAAACACCAAAAATAAGCATTATATGGTGAAAACACTGAATAGTTGTGATAATATGACAACCTCATACACAGGGTTAAAAAGGGTTAAATTATGTGTTTCTGATGTTTCCACTGCTGCTCCTGTTCACATCCAAACCATAAAGCAGCGTAAGAATAATGAACAAACAGCTTCATGAATCTTTTTCTCATTTGTTTTTCTTAAAGCGAACACAGGACTTGTTTTTGTCAATCAGACGATGAATTGGAGAGATGCTCAGAGTTACTGCAGACAGAATCACATTGATCTGTTCAGTGTGAGGAACCAGAATGAGAATCAACAGGTTGAGAAGATCATCAGTGATAATCATGTACCTGGATCATGGATCTGGATCGGTCTGTTCAGAGACTCATGGCAGTGGTCAGATCAGAGTAACTCCTCATTCAGATACTGGAAAACTGCTGAACCTAATAATCAGGGAGGTGGTGAAAACTGTGCAGTGATAAAACCAGATACTCAGGGACAATGGAATGACATCCGTTGCACCAACCAATATCCTTTTGTGTGTCATGAAGGTGAGTAGATCCTGACAAAACACACACAATCCATCACCTGCAGATCTCTTAAAGTTCACACTACATGTCTGACATGACAAATTCCTCCACAGTTTGTTCTGCATGTTGTTTTTGATCAGTCTCTCTCTAGTCTCTGCTTGTGGTTGTTTGGTTTCCAGATAAACTGATTCTGATCAAGGAGAATCTCACGTGGTCCGAAGCTCTGAGATACTGCAGACAGAATCATGTGGATCTGGTCTCGGTTCATTCAGAAGAGATTCAGCATCGTGTGATGAACGTGGTTAAACGAGCGTCTACTGCGGAGGTGTGGTTGGGTTTACACAACTACTACAGCATGAACATGTGGCTCTGGGTGAGTGGAGAGATTGTGTTCTATCAGAACTGGGCTCCAGGGAACGGAACGACATGGGAAAACTGCAGCCTTGAGAAGAGAAAAGGAGCAGTTCAGTCTGGAGGAGATCAGCGCTGGATCAGCCTTCCTGAATCTCACAAACTCAACTTCATCTGCAGCAGATATTAAGAGCTAATGTGTTTATACTTTAACAGTTTTCATAGGCCACTTCATTATTTTTCTGATTTACTTTTATGTTTGATTATTACTCTATAAATTTCTCACTAAATCTGCTTATTGGGTTTTAAAAGTGGTGAAAAATCTGTTTTATTTCTGTTATGATATATGTGTATGTCTGGTGTGGTTATGACTCTGTATGTTTTGCACTAATAATTTCTTTTGAACACAAGCATGAAAACACAACATCAGCTCAAATAAACTCACGTACAACCAGATTTGTCTCATATTTTCTGATTTCTCCTCAACATTGCATTGAGCTATAAGTTATATGTAACAAATATGTAAAATTTAAATTTTATTGTATAATAACCCCATGAATTATAATATGGATAATATGGATCACTAATAGTCTGATGAAATAAACTTAAGATGAACAAAACTTCCACCTTTAACTTAAAAACATATTTTCATTTACTGCTCTAAATTAGTCAAACTGGCCGCACAAATAATTTAAATTAATTTTAACTACATTAAACTGACTTAAATCACATCTTGTTTAACAAAACATGTTTCCACGATTATTGATCATACCTTTATATATTTGTGTGTGTATTTTTATGAGGACACAAATTTGTGACACAGGTAAGACATAGATATTATAATGTGAAAGTGATTTATGAAGACACTTCCTGTGTTCCCCACAATTCAAGGTTGCATTGCTCTCTAAAGGCGCGTCCAATAGGCTACTAGACATCTCTGTTAAAGTTTTTAAATTTATACGCATTTGCATAAATTTTGCTTTCAGTTCGTTCCATACCATACCCTTTACCAGTCATCCCCCATTTTCGGCATGGAGACAGAAATGACATACCCAAAATAAAAAGCTTTCTGCTCATGATTCTTTCTGACTAGATACATAATCAACATATGTTCACAAAGCTGACACTTTAAAGTTTACTGTTCAAGAATCAGAATTACTCAGACTGTTATTATAATAAAGATATATAAGCTCAAACATAAAAACAAAAATAAAAATATTAAAAACATTTTTTAAATGTATTAAAAAAAATTGTTGATGTAGGATATGACTTTAGAAACACAATACACCTAAAGCCACAAGTCTAGCAATGCTTCATTTGAAATTTCAAGATATAATCTGTAAAACTGTGAATTTTATGAAATATTTTATAAGGCCATGTCATGTGTGTTTTTAGAGTAGGCTAATAAAATTGATTTATGGCCCTTTGTCAAGATCCGATCACTCTACATCCGTTTATTCACCACATAGACTTTCACATGACACAGTACACCCTGGACTTCATTTCCCATAAACCCCTGCCTAGAAACTCATCATTGAACCTCACCTGTTTCCCATCAGTGACACTATAAAGGTTGCACTCATCCACACTCACACTGCGAAGTCTTGTTCTAGCCCAGTCTGTCAATTCCAAGCGTTTCTCCTTGTGTTTGTTCCTCCCGTGTCTGACTTTGCATTGTTTATACAGCCCCGACCTCTGCCTGGTATTGTTGCTGCTTCTGGATATCCCTTGACACACCTGATGCTGTTCCTGATTTCTGCCTGTCTGACCATTCTTTAATAAACTACTGCATATGGATCTGAACGTCTCTGACTAGTGATGGCAAAATGAGGCTTCTTGAACCACTGAGACCTCGCAGCCCATTGCTTCACCAAAAGGTTCATTACTCAAAGCTTCATTTGTTATTGCTCACTAGTGACACCTAGCTACTGTGCAAAGAAATAGCAGACCAGTAAATTAATACTGAATCAATGACCTGAGCAGACATTTGTCCATTGCCTGGGTATCAAATAAAATATGTTTCTCTCTCTGTCTGAATTTACTTGTGCAGAGACAACTGTCACACACAGTTCATTAATTATTCATAAATTGTTTGGATAGTGACAGTAGGAACAACAAAAGAGAGACTGTGTTGAGTGTAGTGCTTATAGTGGAGGGAGTATAATAATGCAAATTGCAACAGAAAAGTGTGGGGTGGGAAAGGTTAAGAATTGTTTCTGGTGTGTTTTGTGCATTGAACTGTTACTAGTTTTAGTGCAGTGTTGTGCTTATGGGGCTGTGGATTTAGAGGAACAAACTGCAACACTGCAGTTTGGGGTGGGTGAAGGAAGGATCACACATTATTTTTATTGAGGAACAGAATTTTTTCAAGTGTGTTGGGGCTTAGACAATTCCTCTTCTTGGACAGAACCTCTCCAGCCTTGGAAAAGATCCTTTCGCATGGAACAGAGGATGCGGGGGAACATAAAAATGTCAGTGCCAGCTGGTATAAATGAGGATACAGATGTTTATGTTGAGCCCAATATACTAGTGGATCCTCAGATCTTGTGAGATTCACTTCGGATAAATATCAGTCCACTTCTATAGTAGCATCTGCTGTTGCGCTTGAGCTCATTCTACTGTGATCCACCATGCTATCCAGGTCACCTAATAATAGAGGTACAAAGAAAAAAACTCCATTTACAATGGTTCACAGTAATAATCACTGATGTGAACATTCACACAACAAAGACATATACTACTTACTGTTTGAAGATTGACCTGCTTCTGAAGGGGCTGGCAGCTGAGCTGGGGGTGTGTTGGTGGAAGCAGAATGGAGACCAGAACTTCTGATCACAGTAGCGCATTCCGATTTAAATCTTGATATAGCTTCTTGCAGTTTCCCTTGACTCAAGAATCCCCGTTTTAATCTGGGATCCAATAACGTGGGTATGGTCATCACACTTATTGATTACAAATGAACTGCATGTTCCCTGACCCTCCGTCCAAGGCTGTCACCCAGCTGCCTTGTTAAGTTGGACTTAAGGCCTTCTAGCTTACTCATTAAAGCATGATTAAGCATTTTCATCAAAGGTATCACTTTGGAGGCAGACACCCTTTTCTCTCCTGAAAGCTCTACTGTAACCTGGCGGAAAGGGGTAAGAACATCTAAAGCATCCTGGACTGCCTCATACTCAAGGGCTATTGGAGGGGTGATGTCGGTCTTTAGAGAGGCCAGGGCTGCCCCCACTGGCTCTCTCAGCTGATACAGATGTTCCAGCATGTTGTAAGTGCTGTTCCAGCGAGTGTCTACTTCAATGATCATTTTCAGAACTGGTCTCCCCATCTGCTCCTGTACTTGGGCCAGTCTCTCTTTTGCTGTAGTGCTGGTTCGAAAATAGTTCACAAGTTTTCTACATTTGGATCGAATGTCATTGAAGCTACTGATGTCATCAAAAGATTTCATCACAACAAGGTTTAGAGCATGTACAATGCATATCGCATGCCTAACATTCAATGATCGTACACATGCTATCATGTTGGCTGCAGCATCAGTTACCAGGCACTTCACTTTATCCTTTATGCCCCACTCCTCCATGAGCTTGATATGTCCAGTAGCCAAGTTCTCAGCAGTATGGCTCTTAGGGAAATGCTCTACACCTAGTAAAATAGTGCAGAGCTTGTCATTGTCATCTATAAAATGGCAAGTTACTGCAAGGAAGGCATCCATGTTTAACGATGTCCACATGTCAGAGGTAAGGCTTATAGCCGCAACTTCCTGCAACTGCTCTCTGGCCTTCTTCTTCGCCTCCTTGTATTTATGCTCAACCATGACCTTCAAACCCTGTGGATAAAAATAAATGTAGCTAATCTTACTTTTGACTTCTGAAATAATGATGAATCACTTTATTAATCGCATACTTTTCGAGTTGGGATTACATAAGTGGGATCCAACACATGCAGGAGCTCCCTAAATCCATCATCATCCACAATGGAAAAGGGTTGGGAGTCCTTGATGACCATGTTCACCAAGGCCTCATTTACCATTTCTTTTTTGGAATCTATAATAAAATAAAATGCAGGTGTATTGTAGGAGCCTAAAATATTATTTAGATAATGTTTATCATTATTATTATTATTACTATTAATTACTTTGACTACATTGTGGATTGTTAGTAGTCTGTGCATGCTCGTGCAGTGCTCGATAATGCCTGAGCATGGAGGAAGTGTTATTGTTGTATGTCAGCTCCTTTAGGCACAGCAAGCATTTCACCTAGAAACACAAACGAATAGACATGAAATATAATACAGCCTTATAGTGAGTATTATTATTATATCAAGACAGTAAAACAATAATAATACACATACCTTATTGTGACCAACCATTTCAAAAAACTCCCACACAGGGGAGGATTTCCTCTTTCTTGCTGGCTCCATTACAAGGAAAAAGGAAGAGGTCACAAAAAGCAAACAAATCCAAAAGGGCAATCCAAATCAAAAAGCAGTCCAGTCCAAATCCAAAAAACCAAAACAATCCAAATAATCTTATCTAATTAATAATAACAATATACTATAACTAATCTAACCTGATATAATCTAATAATATACAGCCCTAACACATATATGACACAATAACGACGACACAACTATCTAACTCTAATTCTAACTCTGACTCTCTGACTCTACTACAACTGATTCAACTACTCCTGACAACACCCACAAGGTAGCGCGAATTTCGAACCCCCTTTATCTGGAAACGACACTCAGACTGAACCGATGACGTGTCCACACAAACCGAGGCCTTGTTTGTCATCAGTCACGTGATTTCCATGTTAAAGGGATAGTTCACCCAAAAATGAAAATTATGTCATTAATGACTCACCCTCATGTCGTTCCAAACCTGTAAGACCTCCGTTCATCTTCGGAACACAGTATAAGATATTTTAGATTTAGTCCGAGAGCTTTCTGTCCCTCCATTGAGAATGTATGTACGGTATACTGTCCACGTCCAGAGAGGTAATAAAAACATCTTCAAAGTAGTCCATATGACATCAGAGGGTCCGTTAGAATTTTTTGAAGCATCGAAAATACATTTTGGTTCAAAAATATCAAAAACTACGACTTTATTCAGCATTGACTTCTCTCCCGGGTCTGTTGTGAGCGCGTTCACAACACTGCAGTTTAGTGATATCCGGTTCGCGAACGGATCACGTGATTCTTGAACCAGTTCACCAAATCGAACTGAATCGTTTGAAACGGTTCGCGTCAACAATAAGCATTAATCCACAAATGACTTAAGCTGTTAACTTTTTTAACATGGATGACACTCCCTCTGAGTTCAAATAAACCAATATCCCGGAGTAATTCATTTACTCAAACAGTACACTGACTGAACTTGCTGTGAACAAATAACAGAAGATGAACACCGAGCCGAGCCAGATAACGAACAAAACATTGACTCGTTCTCGAGTCAAGAACCGTTTCTGTCGGACGCGTCCAGTTCGAGAACCGAGGAGCTGATGATACTGCGCATGCGTGATTCAGCGTGAAGCAGACTGACACACAGCGCATCTGAACCGAACTGGTTCTTTTGGTGATTGATTCTGAACTGATTCTGTGCTAATGTTATGAGCGCGGGTAAACCGAAGGCTTCAATCAAGGGCAATCATCGCCAATGAAGTCATTACGTTGAGCGCAAAAGAACTGGTGAACCGTTTTCGGCAACCGGTTTATTGAATCGAACTGTCCGAAAGAACCGGTTAGCGGAAAAGAACAGAACTTCCCATCACTACTGGTGATCCGAAAACCAATGCAACCGGTTCTTGACTCGAGAACGAGTCAATGTTTTGTTCGTTGTCTGGCTCGGCTCGGTGTTCATCTTCAGTTCTCTCTTCACAGCAGTTCAGTCAGTGTACTGTTTGAGTAAATTAATTACTCTGGGATATTGGTTTATTTGAACTCAGAGGGAGTGTCAGCCATGTTAAAAAAGTTAACAACTTAAGTCATTTGTGGATTGATGCTTATTGTTGACGCGAACCGTTTCAAACGATTCAGTTCGATTTGGTGAACTGGTTCAAGAAGATCCGGTTACATCGAGTGATTCGTTCGCGAACCGGATATCACTAAACTGCAGTGTTGTGAACGCGCTCACAACAAACCCGGGAGAGAAGTCAATGCTGAATAAAGTCGTAGTTTTTGATATTTTTGGACCAAAATGTATTTTCGATGCTTCAAAAAATTCTAACGGACCCTCTGATGTCACATGGACTACTTTGAAGATGTTTTTTATTACCTTTCTGGACGTGGACAGTATACCGTACATACATTCTCAATGGACGAACAGAAAGCTCTCGGACTAAATCTAAAATATCTTATACTGTGTTCCGAAGATGAACGGAGGTCTTACGGGTTTGGAACGACATGAGGGTGAGTCATTAATGACATAATTTTCATTTTTGGGTGAACTATCCCTTTAACAACACAAGCCTCGAATCGCGGCTTCATCTGGCACGCCCCTTTTTTCTCGACACAAGCTCCGATGCCTTGGTTCAAATGTCACATCACTATCTCTGACTTCCTGTTACAGAAGACTTCGCCATACCAGGATCCAGCAGCCTGGTATACTCTCGTTACCAAGATATCTGTTCCCACCTTTATGTCAGCGATTCATCTATCCAGCTCAACCATGGACCCTGTAGACCAGCTATTACATCTTCGTCAAGGAGGCCTATCTGTTGAGGAGTATGTTCACCGGTTCTGTGAGTTGTCAGATCAAGATATTGAGATATTGTTTAAGGACTTGTTCCGTTTTGGACTCAGAGAACCCATTAAATCACAGTTACCTGGAGGGGAATTTATCTGCAGTTTAAGAGACATGATGGACTATGCACTCTTGTTATGTGGTTCTCCTTTCACTGTGGGAAAGGCAGAGGGCTTTAAAACCCCAAAGTCTCTCCACAAAATGGCTGCCAGCCTGGAGACTGTTCACAAAATGGCCGCCGCTCCTGAGACTCATCCTGTCACGGCTACCACTCCAGAGCCCTGCACAAAGGGGGCCGCCAGCCTGGCGCCACTGCACAAGATGGCCGCCAGCCCGGCGCCTCTGCACAAGATGGTCGCCAGCCCGGCGCCTCTGCACAAGATGGCCTCCAGCCCGGCGTCACTTCACAAGATGGCCGCCAGCCCAGTGTCACTGCACAAGATGGCCGCCAACCCAGAGCCACAGTTGATCTACATGAACAAAGTCAAGTCACCATCGATCTTCCAGAATCGAGGTCCAGTCAAGTCACCGCTGACCGTCCAGAGTCGGGTCAAGTCACCACTGACCGTCCAGAGTCAGGTAAAGTCACCATTAACATCCATGAGTCAAGTAAAACCACAGTTAAACTTCATGAGTCAAGTCAAGCCACAGTTGTTCTTCGTGAACAAAGTCAGGTCCCCATCGATCTTTCAGAGTCAGCTCAGGTCAGCGCTGACCGTCCAGAGTCAGGTCAAGTCACCATTAACACCCATGAGTCAAGTAAAACCACAGTTAAACTACATGAGTCAAGTCAAGCCACAGTTGATCTTCGTGAACAAAGTCAAGTCACCGTCGATCTTCCAGAAGTGAGGTCCAGTGAAGTCATCGCTGACCATCCAGAGTCAGGTCAAGTCACCATTAACACCCATAAGTCAAGTAAAACCACAGTTAAACTTCATGAGTTAAGTCAAGTCACCGTTGATCTTCAAGAGCAAAGTCAAGTCACAGTTGATCTTTGTGAACAAGGTCAAGTCACAGTTGATCTTTATGAGCCTGGTCAAATCACTGCTGATCTTCCATAACTTCATCATGTCTCAACAGATCTTCATCATACCACAACAGATCATCCAGAGCCTCGTCACGTCTCAGCTGAACTTCCAGAGCCTCCTCACGTCTCAGCTGAACTTCCAGAGCCTCGTCACATCCTGTCTGTTGCACCCAGCAATGTTCTCTCAGCCTGTCGTGTTGCTGTCAAGGAGATTGTTACTGTTGTGGAACCTCCAGAGGTGGCGGCAACTGCTGCAGAACCTTCAGAGGTGTCAGTACTATCCATCCATGAACTCTTGTCGTGTCCTGTCACGGCTACGGAGGCCATCTATGAACACTCGTCCTACCCTGTCACGGCTATGGAGACCATCTATGAACACTCGTCCTACCCTGTCACGGCTATGGAGACCATCTGTGAACTCTCTGCCTGCCCTGTCACGGCTATGGAGGCAGTTTGGGAACTCCCTTACCATCTCATCACGGCCACGGAGGCCGCCATTAACCTGTTTATGTTCTCTGTTCCAGTCCTACCTGACCAGACTTGCTCTCCTGTGCCATCGACTTCACTGTGGTGGTCCTCTGCTCCACCCTGGTGGGCTTCTGTCTCGTCTGCTCGGTTGTGGTGGTCCTCTGCTCGCCCCTGGCGGGCTTCTGTCTCGTCTGCTCGGCTATGGTGGTCCTCTGCTCCGCCCTAGTGGGCTCCAGCTCCACCTGCTCCGCCCTAGTGGGCTCCAGCTCCACCTACTCTGCCCTGGTGGGCTCCAGCTCCACCTGTTCTGCCCTGGTGGGCTCCAGCTCTCCCCCTGGTGGGTTCCAGCTCCATCTGCTCAGCCCTGGTGGGGTCCAGCTCTGCCCAGTGGGCTCTTGTACCCCAGTTAAGCCCAGGAAGGGCTCCTGTCCCCCATGTTAAGCCCAGGAAGGGCTCCTGTCCCCCATGTTAGGCCCAGGAAGGGCTCCTGTTCCCCTTGTCAGGCCCAGGTAGGGTCCCTGTTCCCCAGTTAAGCCCAGGAAGGGCTCCAAATCCCCAGTTAAGCCCAGGAAGTGCTCGAGTTCCGCCTGCTCCACCCTGGCTTCCTGCTCTTCTGGCTTTGCCCCGGTCCCCGGCCACTCCACTTCCACACGGACCTGGCCCTTCGTCCCTCCCCCGTTCCTCCACCGCCCTCCTAGATTGTTTAGAGCATCTGGAAGCCGCTCCTTGGGGGGGGGTGGGGGCTATGTCATGATCCGGTCACTGAACATCCGTTTATTCACCACATAGACCTTCACACGACACAGTACACCCTGGACTTCATTTCCCATAAACCCCTGCCTAGGAACTCATCATTGAACCTCACCTGTTTCCCATCAGTGACACTATAAAGGTCGCACTCATCCACACTCACATTGTGAAGTCTTGTTCTAGCCCAGTCTGTCAATTCCGAGTGTTTCTCCTTGTGTCTGTTCCTCCCGTGTCTGACTTTGGATTTTTTATACTGCCTGTGATTCTCTGCCGCCTGCCCCGACCTCTGTCTGGAATTGTTGCTGTTTTTGGATATCCCTTGACACACCTGATGCTGTTCCTGATTTCTGCCTGTCTGACCATTCTTTAACCCTCTGGAGTCTAAGGGTATTTTTGGGGCCTGGAGAAGTTTTGTCATGCCCTGACATTTGTGCTTTTTTCAGTTTCTTATAAATATCTAAATGGCTAAAGTCTAATCTCATTGTAATCAGCACAAACTAGGCTATAATAATATTTGAGCAGCATGTATGTACATGATTGTGTTTTTTGAGAAAAAAAAAATGTTATGCGTGGTTAGTGAAAAACTAAAAATGTTAAATCACTTGAATAAGGCAATAAAACACATACAGAAAATTGGTTCCCAGGAATTTTGAGAACTGGAGCTTGTAGCCTAGAATTTTTATTTCTAAATGATGTGAAAATCATCTTGTTTACTCACTTACAGAAAACAATATATTGATTTAAATTTTCTAAGACACTTTTTGTTGGTAAAAGTCATATGCGAGTAGGCGTCAACTATCATGAATTCACACCTGAGAAGACAAAGGCCTGCATAATGAGCTGCATAATGAGCCATTCAGTCAGCTGTGTCACTGAGAGGGATGAGTTACAAGAAAGAATGTGAGGACAAAATAACTGTATATAATTTTATGTTGTAGTTTATTTAGAATATATTTAATTATCCCACAACATAATTTAATATTCACTTGTGAGTGAAGTTAAACAGTTTATTAGGATCAATCAAAGCTGACTTTCAAACTGAATTTTTTGCATCATTACTCCAGTCACACAATCCTTCAGAAATCCTTTTAACAATCTTATTTTCTACAAAAAAACATTTATTGTTATTATTATCATTATTATCATTATTATTATTATTATTATTATTATTAATGTTGAAAAGAGCTGAGAATATTTTTTTTAGTTTTTTTAGTTTTTTTAGGGGGGATAAATTGAAAGAACAGCAATGATTGTTACATTTGTTACAGTTACATTTATATTATTTACATCAAGCTTTTGAATGGTATAGTAGTGTATATTATTGAAACTTCATAATATTTCACTTGATTATACATTTAGTCAGGAATTATAGTTTGGAAAAAGTATTTGGAAAAAGTCTAACTAGTAAAATGTTTACACTTTATGTGAAAACTAGTACAAGTATATAAATAAATAAAAAGAGACTTAGCCTACTCATGTTTATGATCTCTGCTGAATAAAGTGCTTCCCTCTTTTTTCTGAGGAAATCCAAATCTCAAATCCTCAACCACATCACATCGTTTTGGGGTGAATTATGTCTTATTCCTATCATCGCGAAGCAAACAGTAAAATAAATAAAAACTTGAAGAACAGTCTCGCTGCGTTGTCTTCTGTTGTGTGGGCGTATTCAAAAGCCACGCGCTTCAGTGAAACATTTGAATCTCAAAAGCGCGCTCGGCGCGGGGGCGTGGTCGCATTAGAAGATAACGAAGGGAGACGTGAAAAACGGACATCGCGTTGTTTTCATATGGATTACTTTATCACAGAATATTTGTTTTTTCAGCAGCACTTGTTTAGTTTAAAAAGTAGACATGTCAGGCTTTCTATAGATATCTCTCTCATGTCTCTTCGTTGAGTATTCACTGAGTTAATCTCAGCAAATATTGCTTGTTTGTTATCTTTATTTAACACAGACAAAGGCTGCAGACAGCACTCCTTGTTTGTTATCTTTATTTTATAAGTGCACAAAGTTTTGTTGTTATTATGTCTGTATACAAAAAAAAGTAGACCCTTTACAGATTCGATTGATGTATTGCACTTATCTGTACGATCAAAACTGAAAGTGTAATTTAAGTTCTTTTTGGGGTTATCAGGAGAAAATACCCCAAAACGCGTATACGTGTTAATCGACTCCAGAGGATATCAACGCGGAAGAGTGAAGGAAGCATGTGACACGATGTGACATTGTCTTGTTATGGGACTCTAAAGATTGACAAGGCGAAGGACGAATCAGAGTTTGTCTGAGTCACAGCACAAACACACAGGAGTGCACACACACACAGCGATGGGATAGGCTATTTATCATCAGATCACATAAATCAGTGGAAAATGAATAGAAAAGATGATTCTGTCAGTAGAAATATGAAGTAAACATAAGTAAATATATCCATATATCTGCATGTACATGCAGCTTTGGACTATAATCCCCTTATTGACGCTGTTCAGTGTATCTGTGTGAACACAAATAAACCACTGCTGACGTGACTGAATATGAATGAGTGTTGAATTTCTATTCAAAATTTGACATAATACGGATTTATTATTTTGCACTCCTGATATAAATTACTTAATTACTGTTACTGCAACAATGTTTTAACAACAATTTTTTATTAAGTGGTAAAAAAAAAGTACTCTTTCAAAAATTAACCATGGTTTTACCAAAGAACTTGTAAGTAAAACTGTAATAAAAAAACAAAATCAACCATAGTTTTACTACAATAACAATGGTTTAACTACAAACCCAATTCTAAAAAAGTTGCTTAAATTAATCCATAAAATGCAATAAAATCAAAAATCTGTGATTTGGTAATTCTCTTTAACTTTTATTTAATTAACAAAAGTACAAAGAAAAGATTTCCAAAGTTTTCACTGACAAACTTAAATGCATTTTGTAAATATTTTTTTAAATTATTTTGTTGGTTGCAACACAACTCCAAAGAAGAGTAAAAAAGTTATAGATTATCCAAATTAAATATAGCCACATGGGCTCAGGTGTACTTAGAAAAAACACTGTCATTTTCCACAGTCTGCCACTGCATTAAGAAATGCAACTTGAATCTCTGTTGCTCTTGGAGAAAAGCTATACATCAATTCTGTGCAGTGATGCTGCGGGGTTCTCTGGGCCAGAGCTCATCTCAGATAGTCAAAAAGTCAGTTGAATGCATATTTCAACTTGTTTCAATAAAAATGGATGTTGATTCAGGGCTGGCACTACCTATAGGCAGAGCAGGCAATTCCCTAGGGCCTCGGGCTTTGAGGCGGGGCCTCCATAACCATGACATCCCCTATATGCTAGTCCACCTGTCAAGATGGGCACCAAAATTGTCAAAGTTTACAGGTCTGTGTTCATCCTGTTTGTTTTGTCATGTCTCTCTGCGCTACTATTTACAAACCTGATTACCAAAAAGTTGGGACACTGTACAGATTGTGAATAAAAACAGAATGCAATGATGTGGAAGTTTCAAATTTCAATATTTTATTCAGAATACAACATAGATGACATCAAATGTTTAAACTGAGAAAATGTATCATTTTAAGGAAAAATAAGTTTATTTTAAATTTCATGGCATCAACACATCTCAAAAAAGTTGGGACAAGGCCATGTTTACCACTGTGTGGCATCCCCTCTTCTTTTTATAACAGTCTGCAAACGTCTGGGGACTGAGGAGACAAGTTACCAGGAATAGGAATAGGAATGCTGTCCCATTCTTATCTAATACAGGCTTCTAGTTGCTCAACTATCTTAGGTCTTCATTGTCGCATCTTCCTTTTTATGATGCGCCAAATGTTTTCTATGGGTGAAAGATCTGGAGTGCAGGGACCCGGATCCTTCTTCTATGCAGCCATGATCTTGTAATTGATGCAGTATGTGGTCTGGCATTGTCATGTTGGAAAATGCAAGGTCTTCCCTGAAAGAGACAACGTCTGGATGGGAGCATATGTTGTTCTAGAACTTGGATATACCTTTCAGCATTGATGGTGCCTTTCCAGATGTGTAAGCTGCCCATGCCACACGCACTCATGCAACCCCATACCATAAGAGATGCAGATTTCTGAACTGAGCGCTGAAAAACAACTTGGGTTGACCTTGTCCTCTTTAGTCTGGATGACATGGCGTCCCAGTTTTCCAAAAAGAACTTCAAACTTTGATTCGTCTGACCACATAACAATTTTTCACTTTGCCACAGTCCATTTTAAATCAGCCTTGGCCCAGAGAAAAAGCCTGCGCTTCTGGATCATATTTAGATATGGTTTCTTTTTTGACCTATAGATTTTTAGCCGGCAACGGCGAATGGCATGGTGGATAGTGTTCACCGACAATGTTTTCTGGATGTATTCATGAGCCCATATTGTGATTTCCATTACAGTAGCATTCCTGTATGTGCTGTCTAAGGGCCCGAAGATCACAGGCATCCAGGTTTTCCGGCCTTGACCCTTACACACAGAGATTGTTCCAGATTCTCTGAATCTTTTGATGATATTATGCACTCTAGATGATGATAACTTCAAACTCTTTGTAATTTTTCTCTGAGAAACTCCTTTCTGATATTGCTCCACAATTTTTCACCGCAGCATTGGGGGAATTGGTGATCCTCTGCCCATCTTGACTTCTGAGAGACAATGCCACTCTGAGAGGCACTTTTTATACCCAATCATGTTGCCAATTGACCTAATAAATTGCAAAAATTGTCCTCCAGCTGTTCCTTATATGTACATTTAACTTTTCCGGCCTCTTATTGCTACCTGTCCCAACTTTTTTGGAATGTGTAGCTTTCATGAAATCCAAAATGAGCCAATATTTGGCATGACATTTCAAAATGTCTCACTTTCAACATTTGATATGTAATCTATATTTTATTGTGAATAAAATATAAGTTTATGAGGTTTGTAAATTATTCCATTCTTTTTTTACTCACAATTTGTGCAGTGTCCCAATAGATGCTATTTACAGTAAGTAGTAAATAGTGATGGATGGATGGATTCTATAACACTAAGAGAAAATAGTGTAAAAAGCATATTGTTAAAAATACTGCTAAGTGCAGATAGCAATAGATTCTATTTATACTGTTAAAATAGCAGGATTTTCTGCTTATTGCAAATAATGGCAATTATCTGCACCTCAATATTATAGTACATTATAAAACAGTATGCAGTAATAACTTATTGAGTGTAAATTATAATTTTAATTCAAATTATTAAATGGATGCCACCTTATTGGGACAATAAATCTCTACCTACACCTACCCTAACCCTACCCAATACTCTATTTTCAACTTTTTGATTATTTCCTTAATTTTTATTGAAAATAAATGCCTTTCCGAATATGAAATGAGCTTTGAAAAGGAGGAAAAAAAGTTTGTCAAAAGACGGATTCGAATCTGGGTCGATCGAATAAAAACAACTTCGCTACACGCTTTACCATCTGCACCATAGAAGTTGATGTCTAATAGCTGTTTTTTTTATAATGTTGACTAGCCCTATAACACGTTTGTGGGTGGAGCTAGTGTAAATAGCCTCTGCTAAGAAGACAGGCTATTTGCACTTAGTGTAAATAGACACTCCGATTAAAATATTACCTATCCACATGAACATTTATATATTTTCAGTCTATTTTCATAATTCCTGTAAACAGTTATCACCTCTACATTACAGCATACAACATTTATTTCTATATTAAATAATAAAATATTAGAAAAAAGTTTATATTATTTTTAATGTAGTATATGAGTTAAAAACTAGAGCAAACTTGAAAAAGCATTTAAAATCCAAAGAATAGAAGCAGATTAATGAAAGAATAAATCAAATCAAATGTAATTGTCACGGTTCATGAATGCACCGTCTCCTGCTGGGTTCATGTTACGTCATGTTAATTGTTTCATGTGGCTGCAGCTCATTACAACAGCCTACTTAATGCCCGGTCTTTCGTCTCTTGTTTGTCAGATCGTTGTTTGAGGTCCTCGTGGTGCATGTCTGTTCGTCCTTCAGCGTTCCTGCTTCATGCTCTGTTTCCTGTTCGGTCGCCTCTGGATTACTGCCATCATCCACGGATCTATCACCATCACCACCTCCACCAACGCACTCAAGATATCTACTCACCTGTCTGTGCTGCCGTCGAGGTCCCTGCGTCACTCTCCAGGATCCACTCACCATCGCCTTCATTTAATAAACATCATTTACTTGCATTTGCCTCCTGTCCTCCATTTCGCACCGTGACAGTAATAAAACACTTTTCACCACTAGATGCCTGTTTAGCACTATTTATAAACAATATAAACAAAACCAAATTGTTGTTTTCAAACATAATTAGGTTTTGCATTTGGATTTTTATTTAGAAATTATCAAATACTATTTATGTCAATATTAATTATTATTATTTCTTTTTATGTTGAGTGTTCTGGCTCAACTAACCGGTAAACTCAAACATAAGCTTTGTTCTCATTCTGATTTTTTTTTTTCACATATTAGCTATCAAAGCCTTTTAATTTATAATAAAGATGGTGATTCATTAATGTTTAGATATGTTAGCTTAAGCTGTGTTATTTTGTTGTTGAAAATGAAGCATGAAAAAAAAACATTTATAAAATCACTCAAACCTAAATGACACTTAAGTAATTTACACTAAATGTTTACTGCACGTTATTGTTCGACTGAGGTCTCCTTACTGTGACCTGTTTGTCAATCCAGTTCAGTTACATAGTGCATCTTTGCAATAGTTTGGTATGAATATTAGTACCTGTTTGTTAATTAATGTATTTAAACACTTTAGGTTAAAGCTAAATGTAACTCACTCAAAATTTAACATTGTTTATAAAATTTACCACATACAGCTACATTACAAAACATCCCTGGAGGTGCTGAATTATCCTCCTCATGTAACACACAAAAACACACTAATAATTTAAAACCATTATTTTAACTCAACTGTTTCACATGACTGTAGATTGTAAATTTCATATATGTGAATTCACATTTTCATTTCATTTATCATTTCTATATTTAAATTTCTTGTAACTCATGCATTTATGCACCTTTTATGCTGCGGTTGCAGAATAAAAATGGCATAAGTGAACGTGAGCATGAGTCATGTTGTCACGAATCCGGCCTCTGTGGCACTTCCTAAACACCACCGGAGGGATCCCTCTCCTGAGTATTAGTTTAAACTACATTTCCCACAATACAACCCACACCTGAGACTGATTGCCTGCACTGTTCCCCATTTCAGTACATCAGGGTACAGGGTGCGTCAAGTTCATCACCAGGGACATGGACACTAAGGACTGGTTCACTTCATACAGAGACAATTCGCCTTTTCGCCATCGATTCACCCCAAAAACCCATAATCCTTGGTCTGCAATATTATGAAGCTGCAGACTCGGAGCCTGCATCTACAGTCCTGCACCCAGAGTCCCGCATTCTCAGACCCCTTGCTGTTCGGAATGTTCTGAAGATCGTATAACACCAGACCACAGAGTCCCGCATTCTCAGACCCCTCCTTTTCGAGACGGCGCCTACTCGTACAGTAGGTAGACATCCAAAATGGGGTAATACCGCTACTGCAGGGTCGCGGCGTTAACTGCAAGTCAGAGTCACGTGTTTAAAATCATTCGGAAACTACCGCCAGGTGGCGCAAAAGGGATGGCTTGCGAAATTAATGTAATTGTAAAATGTTGGTTTGTTAATGGAGATGAAAGGATGAAGTAAAACATAACAACAGTAAAACACAACAATAAACACTTATGATATAACATTGTAACATCCTTAAAAAACCATTATAAAATTCACAGTGAGTTAATTTCAAAACGTGGGATAGTCTTAGGCTCACTTCGGTTCATTCTTGGTTAAAAAAAAAAAAAAAAAGCCCTCAGGTTCCATATGCAGAGCGAAATGAGAACGGTCCAGCATTTAGATATAATTCTTAGTAACTCTGTTATTATTCTTGATTTTCCTAACCGCGAGCAGCGGTCCACTTCGGCATATTTTTGTTCATCATGATTTTTTTCCGTCGAATACTGAAACATGAATGAACTACAAAGCCTATTTTCAAATGGGCAACATCACGAATTATGGAAACGTTTTGGATTTCTCCAGAATGAGAGAGCCCAACCTTACCTTATGTTTCCTTTAAATTATTATTTTTTTTTTATAACTAAGCATCATATCTGACTGCAATTATATTATCCATTATAATTATTTTTTTTTTAAATTATTGTTCTGTTATGATAAATTTGTTAAATGTAAAGGATTTTGTTGTAAAAGTGAGGGGAACTACAAATATCCTGTTGGCACCTATAACATTATTAAGGACCGGTCGTAATAATTTCGAATATAATGAAAATGCACTTTTTTTTTTCACACACCTCTAACAAAAAAAAAAAAAAAAACAACAAAAACAAAAAAAAAACAACATGCCGCACACGAAAAATATGCGATTATTAATCAGTTAAATGTGTGTACTGTGGGTTAAAAAAAATACATTATATACTTAAGGGAACAGAGTCTGGGCCTAATCTAGGCTACCGCTACTGCTATTATGAAGCTGCAGACTCGGAGCCTGCATCTACAGTCCTGCACCCAGAGTCCCGCATTCTCAGACCCCTCCTTTTCGAGACGGCGCCTACTCGTACAGTAGGTAGACATCCAAAATGGGTAATACCGCTACTGCAGGGTCGCGGCGTTAACTGCAATCAGTCACGTGTTAAAATCATTCGCGAAACTACCGCCAGGTGGCGCAAAGGGACGGCTTGCAAAATTAATGTAATTGTAAAATGTTGGTTTGTTAATGGAGATGAAAGGATGAAGTAAAACATAACAACAGTAAAACACAACAATAACATTATGATATAACATTGTAACATCCTTAAAAACCATTATAAAATTTAGAGTGAGTTAATTTCAAAACGTGGGATAGTCTTAGGCTCATTTCGGTCCATTCTTGGTTAAAAAAAAAAAAAAAAAAAAAAAAGCCCTCAGGTTCCATATGCAGAGCGAAATGAGAACGGTCCAGCATTTAGATATAATTCTTATTAACTCTGTTTTTATTCTTGATTTTCCTAACTGCTAATAGTTTGCATTTTTGAATTATGCCTTGTGTGGGACCAAAAATGTAGTATTTTCTGTTTCAGCGCTGGTGCCTCACGCGCACATTCATTGTACACCGTGCCATGCTGCGCGAGCAGCGGTCCACTTCGGCATATTTTTGTTCATTATGATTTTTTTCCGTCGAATACTGAAACATGCATGAACTACAAAGCCTATTTTCAAATGGGCAACATCACGAATATGGAAACGTTTGGATTTCTCCAGAATGAGAGAGCCCAACCTTACCTTATGTTTCCTTTAAATTATTATTATTATTATTATATAACTAAGCATCATATACTGCAATTATATTTATCCATTATAATTATACTTTTTTTTAATTATTGTTCTGTTCTGATAAATTTGTTAAATGTAAAGGATTTGTTGTAAAGTGAGGGGAACTAAAAATATCCTGTTGGCACCTATAACATTATTAGGCCTGCCGTAATAATTTCTGAATGTAATAAAAAAAAACAAAAAAAAAAACGCAGCAAACGAAAATAGGCGATTAATCAGTTAAAATGTGTTACTGTGGGTTAAAAAAAATACATTATATACTTAGGAACAGAGTCTGGGCCTAATCTAGGCTATGTTGTTAACTATTTACAAGTCTCGTGTATGTTTTTATCCTGTTTTTTTTTTTTTTTCCCCATTGCATCTGAAAATGACTTTGTTCATCACATTCATTTAAAAAAAGAAAAAAGTCTAAATATATTGTTAGTTTTATGCTTACATGCAATCAAGGTCTTCGGATACTATAAGATACAAGTTCATTTAGACTATTTAACATGCACTGTGACATTTTACCCGTTTCAACTTATAAACTCCTTGAGATTTTAAAGTCAGTTTAATAGTATTGAGATTCAAGTTGAATCTAGTATAAAAAAAGGTTTTAATTGCTTAAATTATTTCTATGAATTAATAAGTTAGCATGACTTTTTCATCATATCATTTTTACGAGCTGTATTCATTTTCTGAAACCAAGCACCCACTTTTATTCTTTTTTAAATCTATTATTCGCTCGCATATCTCCTACAACGGGGATTTTTATTTTTTTATTTTTGAGCAGGGAGTCAAAAGATAACTACATCATCATTAGAGTTGCCAGTTAACTTCATAAATGGAAAATAAGGGCTAATTGAGATTCTCTCTTCTATTCTTTATTTATAAGTGTTTATTCTTTAAGAAAATAAGGTACAGAATAAGGGACGATCCAAATATTTGTAATGATAATATATTTTTAATAATATAGGCCTATATCTGCCTGCAGTTAAAAAGTCATCATTTGTTTTGCTTCAACAATCTAGGCTACAATTATTATTTAAAAAAATAAAAATAAAAAATAAATAAATAAAAGCCATCGGCCTGAGTAAATTTTACCATTACAGAATTGGGATAGTAGTTTAGGAGGTGAAAATACTGTGAAATTACAAATGGTATGGGATTTTAAAGCATAACAACTGAAGGGCTATGAAATTTTAGAATTTGTACTTCAATATAATGAGGTCCAAGTTTAAGAATAGCCTACTAGGGTTTTTAACTCTCTATTTAACAGCATTAGGTCAATGAAATACGTCTTTCTTCAGGTAGACTGAATGTTTTTCTGCCTTGCTAAATGTTGGGCTCAAACTGATTTTGTAAAATCAAACCACAGACGGTGAAGCTGGGTCAGTGAACGTGAGTCGCTCGCTGTGAAGCGGGAGCAGCTGGCAGAGGATTCCGCTTGGTCTTAAAGCCTTCCTCAAACACCGACGTTCACAAATAACAATGATTTTCTCAAAAATTATTAATTATCAATTAATAATTTGTTATTATTTTGGTCTAGTGAAAACAATAATATGGGCTGCGAGAAAATAATGAATACAAAGAGTACAGCTGCTGTGAGTGCAGGCATCTTTCAACCCAGTAACATGACAACACACCGTTCCTCACAGCCAACAAACAGACCGAGTTCAGTTCAGCTGGAGGGGGCTGGGGGGTAGTTCTGTATAGTTTGTGGGGGTCGAGATAAAGGTGTGAATTTCTTGCTCTTTCATATGGACAGTGTCTTATGAGGGTTTCAAACTTGCAGAGCCGGTTTAGCCAAAGTAGAACAATTGCCCCGTCATTTTGGTTCAAATGTTGACTACTGTATAGCGCAATATAGTTTATTAGCGATTATAATTTAATTTCAGACCAAGTTGCCTTAACTCCAAAAAAAATGCAAACTGCTGCTTTAATTTTATTTTGTTACATCTAAACAATATTTTTTTGAGTGTGAAATATAAATTCTCACAAAATGTAGCCTATCTCTTTATGTTTTTCTAAATCCCAAACAGAGTCCAGACATTAGTAAATTATCCTTCTATAAACGTGTTTTATAGGATATTTTAGATTTGGGAAATACACATGCGTTACATTATTATTATTATTATTATTATTATTATTATTTGTATTTACAATGCACAAACCAGAAGCAACATTATCTGCAGAGAAGGGTTGGCCATTCTCAAAACATAAAATATCAATTTTATTAAAATTTTCATTTTTGGGTTTCAGATGAAAAATCAGTGTTAAGACATCTCTTCATTACAGACCGTTCTGAAAGAAGAATTTATGCAAACGAGTATAAAATGCTTTTAAAACTTTAACAGATATGTCTAGAGGGTATTTAATAGGTCTGCCTCCCACATAAGATTTTTCTAGTTACTAGTCGTTCATTTGTCATTATTCAACTAATCGCAGGTTTATATTAAATTTAGATCTATAATCCATAATGAGCCTTAATATATTCCGCGCTCAAGCACATGCATTAAGTTTGCCACAAAGCACAGGCAGAAGTAGCCTAATAATTGTGAAAAAGGTGACTTTTAATTATTTATTAATAAACAAATGTTTTCTTGTCGGCTGCAAGATGAAATTCACAATGCTGACTCTCTCCACATGTACGCACCTTTAGAGAGAAATACAACCCTCACAGATTACATAATGCTTTCGTTTTGAATTGATTCATTTAAAAGACATTTCAAGCTTTCTGTAGATATATTTGTCATGTATGTGAGACACCACAATTTTAAGTTAATTCATTATTAGGGAAAAAAAAAAAAAAAAAAAAAATTCACGTGATCGAGAGGGTGCCTCCCTGTCAAGCATGCGTAATAATTTTCGCACAAACACTTGAATATGAATAATAATTCACATTTTGCATATGCATTACAAAGCAAATATTTATTTTTACATGCAATTATCCTAAATAAAACCAAACAAGATTTCTAATGAAGATAAAATATGTAGACAAATAAGAATAAATGCTGCACGTGCACTCAACATCATGCGCGCCGAGCAAATCTTGCACTTATATTTTAAGGAATTATACAAACCTGCATTTAAATACGGCTACGATTTATTTATTTATTTATTTTTTACTTAAATTACATGAAAGCAAGTAAAGAAAACCAAAGTTTTGAGTTAATTAAGCTCTTTTTTTACATCGTGTGCACTTTGTTGATTATAATGAGAGAACTTGAGTTTATACGTGAAGACGTTTTATTAATCAGTCCATTCTTTAGAGTTTCAATGATTTAGTTAAATCGTGCAGGTTTAATTTATTCATTTCTTGTTTTAATTAGGCCTAAATAATGGGAGCAAAATTATTCAGAGCCTCACGTTTTACTAAAATAAAGAAAGTAATTTATAAAACACGCAAGCCTAGCTCACTATGCTACCACTCAGCGCCACTCAGCTGTCAAAAGCTGCAAATGCACTTTGCAGACGTGGCGGCGGCGGGACGTGCGGCGGTAGAACCAACGTTTTGGATGGCCACCTACTGTAGCAACCAGGCCCGCCCCGACCACAGACATCCACCGCCGGCAACAATACCCCTCCGGACACAGCGCCGGCAGCCCTCGCTGAAAATCCAGTCAACTCACCAGCACACTTACTTGATAAGCCTCCTCCTGGTCCCCCTCCCCTCTTGGACCGCAGGCGGGCTTGAGCAGAGAGATATGAAAAGTGGGTGAGATACGATAACTGGCAGGGAGAGCTAATCGATAAGAAACTGGTGTAATCTGATGAATGATTTTGAAAGGACCCACGTACCTGGGACTGAGCTTCTTGCACGGGAGATGAAGACGAAGATCCCTGGTAGAGAGCCAAGTCCACTGACCCGGAGCGTATGGGTGATCCGGTCTTTGATGGCGGTTGGCCTGGTCTCTGACTCAGCGTACTGCATGCTGGAGGTGAACATGAGTGGAGTTCCAGGTCTCCTCACTACGACGCAGCCAGTCATTAACCGCGGGAATAACGGGTGCTGGAAGCCAAGCACGCACTGGAAGGGAGTTAGACCATTAGAGTATCTCCACCTGGCCATTGGACCCGGGGTGATAGCCGGAGGTTAGGCTGACGTTTATGTTAAGTTGATGACAGAAAGCAGACCAGACTCTGGAGGTGAACTGCAGTCCGTAGAATCTGAGGACCTGCCCCAGTAAAGCCTCAGTGGTCTCAAAGGCAGTGGGAAGTTTCATAAGGGGAATGCTTTGGAGACGCGGTCAATGACTGTCAGTATGGTGGTGTGATTTCTGGAGTGGGGAAGGTCGGTTACAAAGTCTATGGCAATGTGAGACCAGGGGTGTTGAGGTATGGGTAAAGGTTGAAGTAAACCGACTGGACATTGATGACAGGATTCGGTGATGTTATAGGTGACACAGTGCTGAATGAACGTATTAATGTCTTTTTGTAATGATGGCCACCAAAACCGTCCTGCTGCAAGATACACTGTGGCAGTGATACCGGGATGACCAGAGCTAGGGGACTCGTGAATCATCTGGATGACTCGTTGTCGAAGACCTTCAGGAACATACGTTAGATTCTGTGGGCAATCAGGTGGTGTAGGATCACCAGACTGAGCCTCCGTAATCTCCGTCATAATGTTGTACCAGAGCAAGGATGAGTGTAGCTGGGATGACGGACTCATTGAGTGAGTTGGACGAGGAATCCAGAATCAAATAGTCTTGAGAGCATCGGCTTTACCATTTTTGGTACCCAGGCGGTAAGTTACATGAAATTCGAACCATGAGAAAAACAGCGACCATCTAGCTTACCGGGAATTGAGCCATTTGACTGATCTGATGTATTCCAGATTTCTGTGATCCGTAAGTACCGTGAATGGATGCTTGGCACCCTCTAGCCAGTGTCTCCACTCCTCAAACGCCGCTTTCATGGCCAGTAGTTCTCGTTCTCCATCATATTTTCTCTCTGTGGCATTCAGTTTCCTGGAGTAAAAGGCACAAGGGTAAAGCTTGAGAGGGTTGCCCTGGCGTTGTGACAAAATGGCTCTGATACCTGTGTTAGATGCATTGACCTCCAAAGTAAATTCAAGCTCAGGATCAGGATGATGGAGAATAGGTGCTGTGGTGAATTGTTCCTTTAATTGTTGTAAGGCCTCTGTTGCTGCTGTGGACCAGACGAGACGATGCTTCACACCCCTAATTAACCAAGTCAACGGCCAACCAAAAACACACAAATTCCGTATAAACCGCGTGTAGAAGTTGGCAAACCCCAGGAAATGTTGCAGATCTTTAATGGTCCTAGGTAGCGGCCAACTAAAAACAGACTTAGTCTTCTCATCCATCGCCACCCTGTCTGCACTGATGATGTACCGCAGGAATGATGTCAAGGTTCGATGAAACTCGCACTTCTCCATCTTTGAATACAGTTGGTATTCAACCAGGCGCTGTAGAACTGATCGTACCTGTTGCACATGAGCCTCACGCGTGTCAGAATATATTAGGATGTAGACAATCACCCACCGATTTAACATGTCCCAGAACACATTATTGATAAATGCCTGGAAGACAGATGGACTATTGGCGAGTCCGAACGACATAACAAGATACTCATAGTGCCCAGTGGTGGTAGAAAAGTCAGTCTTCCATTCGTCCCCCTCCCGAATGCGAATTTGGTTGTATGCATTGCGTAGATCGAGCTTGGTAAAGTATTTGGTGGATCAAAGCTGTTCAAGAGCAACTGGGACTAAAGGAAGGGGGTAGCGAAACTTTACCGTGATCTCATTCAAGTGATGGTAGTCAATGCAAGGCCGTAATCCTCCATCCTTCTTTACAAAGAAAAAACCCACTGAAGCAGGAGAGGTAGATGGTCTGATGAAGCCCTTCGGTAGTTCCTCCTCAATGTAGGTCCTCATGGCCTCCAATTCTGGTTGAGTTAGGGGGAAAACTCTACCTCTGGTTGGAACTGCTCTGGGAATGAGCTCGATGGCAGAATCATTAGTGCGATGAGGAGGAAGTTGCGTAGCTTTAGCCTTGCTGAAAGCCTCAGCCAAGTCCTGGTATTCGGCTGGTAACCCCTGAATGAGTAGAACCTCTTTCTTGGTGGGTCTAGGAGAAATGACAGGGCGAGAATGAGGTGACAGGCAATTCTTGTGACATGATGCAGACCATCTGACAATCTGTCTTGTGGACCAGGAAATACAGGGATTATGTCTCTCCAGCCAGGGCAGACCGAGGATTATGGGTTTTTGGGGTGAATCGATGGCGAAAAGGCGAATTGTCTCCATATGAAGTGAACCAGTCCTTATTGTAATGTCCCTGGTGATGAACTTGACACGCCCTGTACCTAGAGGGTGACCATCTAGTGCTGCCACGACCACACCAGATTCACATGAAACAAGAGGAAGGAAATGGGTCTTAGCAAAATTGATATCAAGGAAATTACCTGCTGCCCCTGAATCGATCAATGCCATAGCCTTGGGGGGAGCTTTACAGGGGGTATGGCTTATCTAAATGAGATGTAAATGAGCCCTATTGTCACTCCCAGCAGGTGAGAACAGGTGAGAACTGCACAATCTTTAGAGGCCATTTTCTCCCTTTTGAGCTTTTTTGAGTGCCTACCTTCAAATGGCCACAACTTCTCCAAATATTAGCAGATTTCCATGTGTTACACATCGTTAGAAAGCTTGGAGACTACACTTTCAGAATCTGTGAATAACTCAAAATGCCCCAGAACCAACTTGTGTCCCTACTTTCCGTGATTGGTCACATATATTGAAATAAATATATAAATATGCAAATAAATAAATGTGTGTATAAATACACATATTCTTGTTTAAATACATATAATTAAACATGTGATTAGAAAGTAGGCAAATAAATAAAATAAATTGGTGGGCAAATGGAAAATGTTTTTGGAAATACTAAACTCATCCTTACTATTTTCCTTTAATCACAAATTTATTTCTGATTGTAGTTTTGATTTTTCAATTTCACGAAACCTTAGAAGGCTCGGCGACTCTGTTGAAACGTTCGCTAATTTCTGATTACATATGCTTGAGAGTAGATGCGTGTTTACATGATTTAAGATGGCTTACATTTACATTTGATGTGGAGATAAATAAGAGTACTTATTACAGGTTCAATCAGGACCACTTCTGTCAAGTATATTTATGACAATTATATTGCATACAGTTAGTGTTGGCAGTATGGTTATGTTCTGGGCAACACTCCACACGTCTGTCCATGCAGCCATGCTTGGACAGAGCGGGGAGAGCAGCAAGACAAATCCCTCTGGGGTACAGAACAGAACCATTATATGCATACAAAATTACAATTCACAATTACATGAGTTGTAAACGAAATGTGATAGAGACTGCTTCCAATGAAGAGACTGTAAAGAAAGAACAAGTTAGATTGGATTACAGGTTCAGTTGGTAGAGTTGGGGTTGGAGGAGGGAGTTAATTGCAAGCAGCGATGCGACGGAAGAGACGCTGAAGAATGGGAATTTATATAGACCGCATGTGATCGGTGTCAAGACTGGATTGGTACACGTCAGGAACAGTTGACTGTCGGCTGATGCAAGCGTGACTAACGTGGCCTGACTGAACTAACGCGATGCTGAATTTCAATCAGGACCACTTCCGTCAAGTATATTTATGACAATTATATTGCATACAGTTAGTGATGGCGGTATGGTTATGTTCTTGGCAAGACTCCAAACGCCTGTCCATGCAGCCATGCTTGGACAGAGCAGGGAGAGCAGCAAGACAAACCCTCAAAACAACCTTATGCCAAAACTCCCCAACACAACTGATGCAATTTGAATGGCCAGCAATGAGAAATGTTGTTTGATACTATATTTATGGAGGAAGCATTACCCCAACTCAGAAAGGAAGCATACAACAAGCATGTTGCTTAAGCTGCTTATGCAAATATTTGAATGTACGGGGGGAGCATACACCCTTAACAGCAGCAGCAGTCTAATTCGACGGCAGTTTGTATATTATTCAATTTAGGTGTCTAACATGCTGTAAAATCACATTAAGGGGGAAGCGTCACCCGAAGTTAAGCAATCGAGGATGTGCAACAAGCATGTTCTTAAAATGCTTAAAGCAACTGTGTGATTGTAAAGGGAGAAGCATACACCCCAAGCAGCAGCGGTCTTATACAACGGCAGTTTGTATATTATCCAATTTTAAGTGTCCAACATGCTGTAAAAATCACATTAAGGGGGAATTGTCACCCGAAGTTAAGCAATCGAGGATGTGCAACAAGCATGTTCTTAAAATGCTTAAAGCAACTGTGTGATTGTAAAGGGGGAAGCATACACCCCTAGCAGCGCTGGCAACGATTTCCAGATGAAGCGCGTTTATGGGCGAGGTCTCGCTATCCTCTGGTCGATGTATGCGCGGGCGTGCTTCCCCGAGAGAAATGATCATAAGGAGTTCCACCATCGTCTACGTCATTAGATCCATGATCGAAAAAAAAAAAACTGCCGAAACTTGTACCACCCAGAAGTAAGATTTTCGGCACAGAAATTCTCCATTCATCCAAATTGGCCATGTTTAGCATGAAATCCATCTCTTTAATACTGTGAACAACTCTGAATCCATGAAACACCATTGTAGCACCCCTTTAAAGCAAATGTGTGATTGTAAAGGGGGAAGCATACGACCCCTGGCTGCGGCACAAGGAGCATGTAATATGCATTAATGCTGTAAATTGCATAATGAAGGGTGGTAGTCCAGCAGGGGAAGCATACACCCTTTGGAAACTTAGAATGACAGTCCAATCTGAATGAAAATGCTCCAAATAAACACCTCAGTCGGAATAAAATTGCTCAAACTGAAATGGTAATCGGTTTGAGAGGGGTGGGATAACCTTCTATAAACCAAACTAAATTAAAATCCTTCCATGTAAACGTGTTAACCAATTACTTTGTATCTATGTAATCACATCAATAGTCATAGTCATCAGAATGGGAACGTGATGTCGGCAACACTGTGCATTCTGTGATTTGTAGACACTGATATTACAGTAGACTGGGAAATAGTGGACGTAGAAGATAAAATTCCAATTATACAATTAACACACATTAGAATGGAGAACACTTGCTGTGTTATGAACTGTCATATCTGCTCTCATGACCAGAGCAGAAAGCTGATGTAATACATGAAGCACAATGTACTGCTTTTCAGCTTAGAAACAACACGATGATAGTGAATAGCTCAATGAAAACAGCAGGCTGACCAAAATTTGCCTGTGCCATTTGTATGAATTATTACAGATTCATAAAACCCATTTGTAAATGTTGTGTGATAACTCGTTGCAAGCACTATCTGCGTTCATAAAGCCAGCATCACTACAGAACCTTTAATGTTCTCATATCACACGACACGACAATATCAATAATTCTGTATCACATCTGAATGGATGAAGCGACTTGTGCAGTTTATCACTTTGTTGCGCAAATGCAGAGCTGTGTGGGAGACTCTCTTGCGCGCAGCTGGTGGATGCAGTGGGTAGCGCCGCTTCACACTTTTTTGCAGTTTTTGCTTTTTGCAGTTTGGTGTAATTTAAAAACGGTGCCTAATGTGGGGGAGGTTTCCCTCACTTCGGTGATCAGCTCTCAACTCAACCGGTCCAGAAATGTCCCGGTGCTCCTGATGGCATTTGAGCAGAGCTCTCTCGCTGCAGCGGACACGCGCACTCAGAAGTGATAATGCACCAATTACAACAAAGAATCACGAGTTCACACAACTGTATGGTACAACATTAAAGAGGAAACGATTCATGATAGTAGATTATGGACTTTGCGAAGCAACAAAACAAGTGGGTATACTGAGGGTATATGCAGATGCTGACCTTTAGAAGTCGAAAATACGCAAATGGCCCGGGAAAAAAGTAAGCTTACAGCGTATACTTGCTTATGGCCCCGACTACACCACTGGTGTGGTACGATAGAAGACGGTCGTAAGTGTGTATGTGATCGTGTTCTGGCCACATAACTGAGCGCACGAAGGAACACGAGAGGTTCAAATATTAGTCTGTTTATTTCAAGCAAGTGCGAGCAGTTATGAAAAATATTAATGCAAATGCGGCATTTTTTTTTCTTCTTCTTCTGGTAATTTGTATGTCATCGTAGGGCACTTAGCATGTCCCAAAATCGAAAGCACGAGCACATGTAAACACCATCGGATTAGATAACGTCTCAATCTGAATGACAAAATAAAATACAAATAAAAATGACAAAATAAAATACATGTAAACGTGGCTATTGATATCACGTTCTTATGGGCAGATGTATAAAAGCAATAGAGCGATAAACGCGTGCTTCTGACGCTGCGTGCATCTGAATCAACCGCACACTCACACAGCTAATGTTGCATCAACCTTAGAAATAAATACCCTTGACATTAAGATTACGCCGCTAAATACAGCGAACCCCGTTGAAACGCCTGCACCAGAATGCTTGTCTCATTTTACCCTGTCCTCATGGCCTTAGTTCAGAAGAAAGGGTTTTACTCAATATATTTTCTGGTTCCAAAGTGAGATGGCAGTTCCCATCAAATTTTATATTTGAGGAGGCTCTACAAGTTTTTAAAAAGCTTCTGTTTCGCATGTTGCATGTGACCGATGTTCTTTGGTCAGTTGCAAAAGGGGATTGGTTTCTTAAGTGTAGACCTGACCTGACAAATGCATATTTCAATGCTCCGATTGACATGTATCACAGGCAGTTTTTAAGCTTCAGTTTCAAGAACAACAGTTATCAGTTAAATTCAGATCAATTCAGACCATCACGTTCATGACCATCAATTCAGTCTCAATTTGTGCCTCTCTGTCTCCATCTCAGACGACAGATATCCTAAACCTCCTTGCTCAGTTTCGTCTGGGAGTGTCTCTACAGTGTAGAGGGTTTCTGAGGCTGATCAGGATGCTAACAGCAGCCTCCTCCGTAATTCCTCAATATCCTTGCAGGGGTTGTAATTCCCCTTCCGACCCCTGCAAGTACGGAACAACCTTTTGCGGTTGGATTCATCTCGTCATCGGTGGATTATAGTGACTCGCAGTTGCATACATGCCCTCCGCAAGTGGACATCCCTAACCTTCTTGACAGCAGGTGTGCCATTAGGGATTATCCCCTCTTGTTGCGAGGTTATAACAACTGACGCATACCTCATGGGTTTGGGGGGATGGTATGGAACCAAAGAGGTATCAGTGGCAGATAGTTAAGAGACCAGTCAATGGACCACATCAACCTGTTGGAGATGCATGCACTTTTTCTGGCATTGAGACACTTCCTTCCGGGTCTAGTGGACCGTCACGTGCTTATCCATTCAGACAATGTGGCAACGGTTTTCAATCTGAATCACCAGTGGGGTATGAACTCCAAGAGCTTGTTGTGGCTCACTAACAAGATCCTCACTTAGTCACTTCCACGGTTTGTATTGCTGAGGGATGCTTATATGCCTCAGAGAAGGGGCACCCTGTGGCACCCGCATCCAGACCTCTAAAAACTTGATGTCTGGAGGTTCTAGGTGACCTACCCCTGGAGGTAATTGACAAACATCACTTTGGTGAGAGCACCGCCTACGAGACACGCTTGCGCCTTAAAGTGGAAACTGTTCGTCGAGTGATGTTTCTTCTCACCGAGAAGACCCCCGGAGATGCCAGAACAGAGCAGGGTTTGGAGTATAGGCTGTCCCATTTGAGCCTTTGCAGTCAGTTGAGCTGAAGCTTTTATCAATGAAAACTCTGCTCCTGTTTGTACTGGCCTCCATAAAGAGGGTAGAGGACCTGCATGCAGTTTGGGTCGACAAATCGTGCCTAGAGTTTGGGCTGGCTGGTAATCCTGAAGCCCCATCCCGGCTATGTGCCCAAGGTTCCCACTACTCACTTCAGGGATCAGGTGGTAAACCTGCAAGCACTGCCCCCAAAAGAGGCAGACCCAGCCCTAGCTTTGCTCTGTCCCATCCAAGCCTTGAGATGATATGTGTACCAGACACAAAGCTTCAGGACCTCAGCTAAGCTCTTTGTCTATTTTGGAGGCCAGCAGAAGGGGAAGTGGATTGGGGAGTGTGCCCTGCACATTCAGGTTGCGAGCCCACTCTACTAGGAGTGTTGCATTCTCCTGGGTGTTGATGCGTGGCACCTCACTGACAGGTATTTGTAGAGCTGCAGGCTGGGCGACCCCCAACATGCTCGCTAGATTCTATAGACTTCGTATTGAGTCGGTATCCTCCTGTGTTCTTACCTCAAACAGGTAGAAGCACTGAGAGGCCCCGGTTTAGTGTCAGCTTGCAAAAACCGCTCCAGAGAGTCCGTAATGTAGACCCTGTCGAGCTTCTCCATCCCCTCGGCTGCCAGACGTGGTCTTCTTGTTACGAGCCCCAGCATACTCCAAAAAGGGGGTGCAGGGGGCTTGTACAGGACACTGGAAGGAGCAGCATCCGTGGCACTTTGGTAGGGATCCCAATTCATCATTCAAAACTGACATGATGACGAGAGTGACCGACTGAAAGGAATGTCTCGGTTAGGTATGTAACCCTCATTCCCTGAAGGAGGTAAAGGAGACATCACGTCCCGCCGCCACAGCTGCTGTACAACCCCTGAACGGCCGGGTCAGTGGCTCAGCTCCTAAGTGAAAACCTGAGTATACTCGTGCTGCGATCAGCAGCAGCTGGATGCAATCGTCGCATGCCAATGTGCATTGGCTCGTTTAGTTTATACTCAGAGTGGATTGGTCTCTCTAAGCGAGATCCCAATTTGTCGGTCATTACCAACATGACGTCTCTATTCCCTCCTTTAGGGAACAAGGGTTACATATGTAACTGAGATGTTTTTTGGAGCATTGATTACCATTTGTATAACCACAGTTTTACTATAAATACCATGGTTAAACTATGGTTAGTGTAGCAAGACCATGGTTAATTTGTGCTACTATCATTTAACTACAGTAACAAAGTTTTTTTTGGTTTTATTTGTAGTAAAACCATGGTTAATTTTTATGTTTGTAAAAACAGCAGTTAAGAACACTAAACGATCTGACAAAAGGCAAGAGCAAACACTCCACGTACATAGTAGTGCAGAGAGACATGACAAAACAAACAGGATGAACACAGACTTGTGAACCCTGACAATTTCGCTGCCCATCTTGACAGGCGAACTAGCATATAGGGGATGTCATGGTTATGGAGGCCCTGCCTCAAAGCACGAGGCCCTAGGCAATTGCCTGCTCTGCCTATAGCTAGTGCCAGCCCTGACTCAACATCCATTTTTTCCTGAAACAAGTTAAAATGTGCATTCAACTGACTACAGCACACATTTCCACTGTCTTTTTGACTATATAAGATGAGCTCTGGCCCAGAGAACCCCGCAGCATCACTGCACAGAATTGGTGTATAGCTTTTTTTCAAGAGCAACAGAGATTCAAGTTGCATTTCTTAATGCAGTGGCAGACTGTGGAAAATGACAGCGGTTTTTCTAAGTACTCCTGAGGCCATGTGGCTATATTTAATTGGGATAATCTATAACTTTTTCACTGTTATTATGCCTTTGTCCCAACTTTTTTGGAGTTGTGTTGCAACCAACAAAATAAAAAATATATATATTTACAAAATGCATTTAAGTTTGTCAGTGAAAACTTTGGAAATCTTTTCTTTGTACTTTTGTTGATTAAATAAAAAAAATTACAAATCACAGATTATTGATTTTATTGCATTTTACAAATTGCCCCAACTTTTCTGGAATTGTGGTTTGTAGTTAAACCATGGTTATTGTAGTAAAACTATGGTTGATTTTGTTTTTACTACAGTTTTACTACAAGTGCTTTGGTAAAACCATGGTTAATTTTTGAAAGTGTACAAATAATCTTGAATCGAATTGAATGCTCCTCATAAGTCACTTTGGATAAAAACATCTGATAAATGTAAATTTGTATATTTTATATGTTAACTGAAAATATTAATACATCTGCAGCTGTTATTGAGAGTGGTGAACAGTAGGTGCCCAACTAAATGGCTACTACCATCGCCGCAGGACCATGGTTAACTGCAAGTCAGTTGCGTGTTAAAGTTGTTCACAAAACTACCACCAGGTGGCGCAAATGGACAGTTTGCAAACTGACTGGATTTATACATTTTGTAAATGGAGATCAAATAATGAAATAAAATTAAAAAAAAAAACATTATAATATAACACTATAACATCCTTAAAAATCATTAGAAAATTAATTTAAAATTATGTTTTAGAAAGTTAATTTCAAAACATGAGATAGTCGTAGGCTGCAGCCTAACGCATTAAAAAGAAGAAAAAATAATTTAATTTACACAAAGGCTCTTACTGCACGTTATGGTTATTAAACAGTCATTACAAAACCCATTAAAGCTACACAATTTCCTAACGTTGTATTAAGGTGCTTTATCCCCTATTTTGTTTTGTAAACTGAGTTCAAATAACGAAATAAAACAAAAATAACTTTATAATATAAAATAATATTCTAAAAAATCATTAGAAAATTAATTTAAAATTATTTTTTAGAAAGTTAATTTCAAAACGTAACATATTGTATATAACAGTCATTATGAAAACCACTGAAATTCCTTATGTTGTATTATGGGGCTTTCATTTCACTCTAAAGGCTAATGAAAGTTTTTGAACGAAAAAACCTGACCTTGGCCGTTGATACTGCACATGAAACTGCGACATGAAAAACTAGAAATCATACAAAAAGTAGGATATTAACTTGGAATGTTTAGATTACATTTAAGGAGGTGTGCAGGCTATGCCATAAAAAATAATACGATTTAAAAGTGGCTTATTGTTGAGTGTTATAGGCTAGGCCTAGTTCTAACACATATTTTGGCACTCACATTAATGTAACAAATTATGAAAGACTTGAAACTTACATTTAATAATTCGCTAATGTATTTCAGCAGGTCACACATACTCAATCGTTATCTGGCATTTTTTAACACATTTTATTCCCATATACAGAGCCCATGACGAAAATTATGTCCATGAATTAAGAAATTTATCACTTTTATTGTTCCTATAAAATAGTTCAGTTTTGTTTTTAATTGCAAAGTTATATTTCTTATTGTATCACTATTAATCAATTTAGAAAAATGTTTGGAACTTTTTTTTCACTTTTTTTTTTGAGTGATGACCAAGAAACTGGCCAAAAGAGACACATCTGCCAGAGAGACAATAACTTTTGTTCTTATTTTATAGGCTATGCTGCTTTGTTAAAAATAAACTTTCAAAAAACTCAATCAATTCCTCAATACAAATGTAAAAATATATTGCAGTAATAAGAAACTGTCCAGAGACTTCATGTAGGCCTAATCATTCTTAGTTTCATTACTGGGCAATTCCACATTCGCAGTCAAAACCTAAAATATAAATTCTCACAGAATGTATTCATTACCAATATATTAAACCAACTCTTTATGTTTTTCTAAATCCCAAATAGAGTCCAGACATCAGAAAAGTGTCCGTCTATGAATGTGTTTTATAGGCTATTTTGGATTTGGCAAATAGGCCTATACATGTTACTTGACAAAAAAAAGAGACCAGTGTTTTTGGAATATATTTTGTAGACTTTCTGTGATTTACAATGGACAAACCAGAAGCAACAATATATGCAGAATGGAGAAGGATTGACCATTCACAAAACATAAAATATTCGTTTTATTTCAATTTTCATTTTTGTGTTTCAGAGGAAAAATCAATGTTAAGGATGTGACATCTCCATTATGGACCGATCTGAAAGCAAAATTTATGCAAATGCATATAAATTTAAAAACTTTAACAGAGATGTCTAGTAGCCTATTGGACGCGCCTCTAGAGAGCAATGCAACCTTGAATTGTGTCTTCATAAATCACTTTCACATTATAATATGTATCTCATACCTCTGCACACATTTGTGTTCTCATAAAAATGCACACACAAATATTTAAAGGTATGATCAATAAACGTGGAAACATGTTTTGTTATACAAGATGTGATTTAAGTCGGTTTAATATAGTTAAAATTAATTTAAATTATTTGTGCGGCCAGTTTGACTAATTTAAAGCAGTAAATGAAATTATGTTTTTAAGTTAAAGGTGAAAGTTTTGTTCATCTTAAGTTTACTTCATCAGACTATTAGTGATGAGAATCCATATTATAATTCATGGGGTTATTATACAATCAAATTAAAATTTTACATATTTGTTACATATAACTTATAGCTCAATGCAGTGTTGAGGGGAAATCAATAAAATATGAGACAAATCTGGCTGTACGTGAGTTTATTTGAGCTGATGTTGTGTTTTTATGCTTGTGTTCAAAAGAAATGATTAGTGCAAAACATACAGAGTCATAACCACACCAGATACACGTATATCATAACAGAAATAAAACAGATTTTTCAACACTTTTAAAACCCAATAAGCAGATTTACTCAGGACTTACTAAAGAACAAATCAAACATAAAAGTAAATCAGAAAAATAATGAAGTGACCTATGAAAACTGTTAAAGTATAAACACATTAGCTCTTAATTTCTGCTGCAGATGAAGTTGAGTTTGTGAGATTCAGGAAGGCTCATCCAGCGCTGATCTCCTCCAGACTGAACTGCTCCTTTTCTGTTCTCCAGTTTGCAGTTTTCTGGTCTTGTTCCATTCCCTGGAGCCCAGTTCTGATAGCACACGACCTCTCCAGTCAGCCAGAGCCACATGTTCATGATGCAGTAGTTGTGTAAACCCAACCACACCGCTGCAGTAGACGCTTGTTTAACCACGTTCATCACACGATGCTGAATCTCTTCTGAATGAACCGAGACCAGATCCACATGATTCTGTCTGCAGTATCTCAGAGCTTCAGACCACGTCAGATTCTCCTTGATCAGAATCAGTTTATCTGGAAACCAAACAACCACAAGCAGAGACTAGAGAGAGACTGATCAAAAACAACATGCAGAACAAACTGTGGAGGAATTTGTCATGTCGGACATGTAGTGTGAAGATTTGGAGGTGATGGATGGTGTGTGTTTTGTGAGGATCTACTCACCTTCATGACACACAAAAGGACACTGATTGGTGCAAGAGATGTCATGCCACAGTCCCTGAGCATTTGGTTCAGTCACTGTACAGTTTTCAACACCTCCATAATTATCAGGTTGAAGAGACTTCTAGTATCTGAATGAGGAGTCACTCTGATCTGACCACTGCCATGAGTCTCTGACTCTGAACAGACTGATCCACACATGTGATTCAGATATATGATTATCACTGATGATCTTCTGAACCTGTTGATTCTCATTCTGGTTCCTCATACTGACCAGATCAATGTGATTCTGTCTGCAGTAACTCTGAGCATCTCTCCAACTCATCATCTGATTGACAAAGACCAGTCCTGTGTTCGCTTTAAGAAAAACAAATGAGAAAAAGATTCATGAAGCTGTTTGTTCATTATTCTTACGCTGCTTTATGGTTTGGATGTGAACAGGAGCAGCAGTGGAAACATCAGAAACACGTCATTTAACCCTTTTTAACCCTGTGTATGAGGTTGTCATATTATCACAACTATTCAGTGTTTCCACCATATAATGCTTATTTTAAGTTTCAGCCATTTAAATACACAAAAGCATTAGCCAAATTATATATTTATAGTTTGTAAAATACACACCAATATCTATGGAAGCGGCAATAACAATCCTTACAAATATAATTTGACAACATGTTTCATTGATATCATACACGCACTGTGTGGGTAACAAAGTTTACTCTACTCTTCTCCTAGTTCACCAGAGACTTATCTGACGGGGTGAAGAAGCACACAAGGGTGGAGTTGAGTTCCCCGAAGGGTGGATTTTTATTAAGGAGTGCAGGGAAAATGACAAAAGTGAGGTGCGCTGGTGCTCTGTCTCTCTCTCTCTCCTCTTCCTCTCTTTCCGTGCGCTGTGGGGTGTGAGTCTGTGCTATTCACTTGTGGCGGGTCTGGCGGACACACGCTGCTGTCTGCAAGGTTAAAAGAGGGTACGGTTAGGCGAGTCTTTGGGAGCCATCTCACCCCTCTGTCTGTGTCTTCCAGGCTTATGAAGCCGGTGTCTGATGGGGTGCAGGTGTGGCCTCTCAGCCCGTGATGAGCAGGTGTGGCGGCTTGGTTTCCAGGGTGAAGCTGAGGAGAGCTCGGGACACGTGTCACCCCCCCCCCCCCCCCCCAAGCATCGTCCTGTTCCTGTGGAGTAGCAGGGAGATTGGGGGAGGGCGGGGAGTGGACCCTGACAGACCTGCGAAAGCTGCCCATATCCTGGAGAGACCATCGGCGTTCACGTTGGCCGCCCCTGCCCAGTGTTGTACAGTGAAGTGGAAGTCCTGGAGCGCAAGGAACCACTGAGTCACCCTGGCGTTCATGTCCTTGGTTCTGGCCATCCACTGCAGAGGGGCGTGGTAGGTGATCAGGGTGAACTGGCGGCCGAGGAGGTAATACCGGAGCTCCAGGACTGCCTACTTGACAGCCAACACCTCTCTTTCGACGGTCGCGTACCATCGCTCTGCTGGGGTCAGCTTTTGGCTGATATATATCACCGGGTGTTCCACGCCGTTGTGGACTTGGGAGAGGATGGCTCCCAACCCGGTGTTGGATGTGTCCATCTGTACCAGGAAGGGGCGGTTGAAGTCGAGGGCTCGGAGCACTGGCTCCGATGTGCGTGCTGTCTTTATCCGCTGGAACGCTGCCTCCGCCTCAGGGCTCCAGGGGGAATTCTCATGCTGCCCCTTCCTGGTCAAGTCTGTCAGGGGAGAAGCTAAGGAGGAGAAGTTAGGGATAAAACAGTGGTAATAGCCCGCCAACCCCAAAAAGGCCCATACCTGAGTCTTAGAGGCAGGCCGCGGAGTAGAGAGGATAGCCGTCACCTTCTTTTCTTGGGGCCTGATGAGGCCGCGACCCACCTGGTAGCCCAGGTACTTCACTTCAGCAAGGGCCAGATGACATTTCCGGGGGTTGGCGGTCAGGCCAGCCCGGCGTAGTTCCAACAGCACCCTCCGCAGCTGCTCCAGATGGTCCTCCCAGGTCTCCGAGTGTATAATGACGTCGCCGAGGTAGGCGGTCGCATAGGATTGGTGTGGCCGCAGGAGGACATCCATTAGGCGCTGGAAGGTGGCTGACCAGACGTTGCAGCTCCGACATTTGGGCGGCCGAGAGATGGGGGTCCATGTCAACAACCACGGGAGGTGTGGTGGCGAGGGTTGAGAGCTGGGGTCTGGTTCCGCCCCAGCGCTTCAGGAGATTCACGTGGTAAAGTTGGTCCTCTTTTCTTCTCCCTGGCTGCCGTACTCGGTAGGTGACGGGGCCGACCCTTTCCGTTATGGTATATGGCCCCTGCCAGCTGGCCAGGAACTTGCAGGCGGCCGTGGGGACCAGGACCATAACGTGGTCTCCTGACTGGAACTCCCATGGCTGGGCCGCCCTGTTGTAATGTCGTTGCTGGGCTTGTTGGGCCTTGGTCAGGTGTTCCCGGACTACAGGCATCACTCTGTCGATCTGCTCTCGTATCTCCCGCACGTGTTCCATGGTGGTTCGGTGTAAATGCCGGTTGTTGTTCCCAGGCCTCTCTGGCGACGTCAAGCAGGCCGCGGGGCTGCTGGCTGAAGAGGAGTTCGAATGGGGTGATGCCAGTAGACGCTTGGGGCACCTCTCGGATCCCAAAAAGTACATAGGGTAACATCCTATCCCAGTCCTGCTTGTCTTCGGCAGCCACCCGACGTAACATCTGTTTTAACGTCTGGTTAAAGCGTTCAACCAGCCCATCGGTCTGGGGGTGGTACACGGTGGTGCGGAGCTGCTTTACCTTCAGCAGTCGACAGAGGCCAGCCATCAGCTGGGACATAAATGGGGTGCCCTGGTCAGTCAGTATCTCGGCTGGTATGCCACCCTGACTACACAGCAGGAACAGCTCCTGGGTGATGGCTCAATGATGGGCAGCGGTATCAGCAGGCTGGGGGGAGGTGGGCGCGGCGACATCCGCTGGCAGGTTGGGCAGGCCTGGCAGAAGTGCTTGACCTCGGCCTCCAGGCCTGGCCAGTGAAAACGGTCGCGGATGCGCTGGATAGTGTTCTGGGCCCCTAGGTGGCCCGCCATGGGATGTGCATGGGTCAGGTCCATCGCCGCTTCCTTCTTGGTCTGAGGAACGACCAGCAGGGTCTTTTCCTCCCCTCTACGATGGCTACACAGTAAAGCAGGCCACATTTTGCACCATAAAGTGAGGGGTTGGATGGGGCGCTGGCTGGAGCTCTTTCCCTTCGGCGATCCTCACCTGTGCCCATCAGTCTCGCTCTCTTGCGAATGCCCCGCCCCCAGTCACCTGCTGGAAGAGATCAAAGTAGAGGTTAGGATTCTGGGAGGGTGACTCACCATCTCTGGGGCTGTCCGAAGCCAACAACATGGGGCGCCGACGGGGCTTCCTCGCTGCCCTCCGTTTTTGGCGGCTCCCGGCAGGGCTGACAGGCTGGCTAGCGATGGCGAGCAAGCAGTTAAATCCCAGCCAGTCCCTCCCGAGGAGGACCGGGACTGGAAGATCGCTGACGATCCTGACTTCTACCGGCCAGGCGCCAGGTGGTGCTGTGATGGTGACGCGCCGCGCCGGGACCTCCCTTGTGTCCCCGTGTACGCAGGTGATGGGTAGTCGCATTTTGGTTCCTGCTCGCGGGGGAAGGACAGTTGACTTCACGAGGCTGACCGCGCTGCCGGAGTCCAGGAGAGCGAGAAACGGGCGGCCATTTACCCGCACTTCCGCCCCCGGTGCCTCCTCTGGGGTCTCCTGATGTACGGTGCAGCCTGCCAGCCAAGCCCGTCCAGGGGAGCGGGGTAATTTGGTGGGCATGGGCTCGTCTTGCGGGCCGGGAACCGCCTGCCTGTTTACTGGTCGCTGGGTACCCTCCAGCAGGTGCCGTTCCTGGACCACCCTTCGGGGAAAAGGCAGCGCTTGCTCCCCAAACTCCCGGTGTTGGGCGGCCTCCCCCAGCTCGATGGCCTCCACAAGCTTGTCAATATTGGTCGGGTTCCGCATGCCGGCTGCCTGATGTAGAGAGCAAGGAACCGTTGTGCCTCATCCATCAAAAGTGGCACCACAATCCACACCCACTCATCTCTGGGCCATGCCTCCCGGGCTGCGATGGTTTCAAACATATGTAGAAACATCTCGACGTCATCATGCACCGTCATCCTCGGGATCAATTGCACAGCTTGGGCACGGGGGTAAGGCAGCAGAGTTCGCTGGCCAGCGGCAGTGCGGAGCGCGGCGAGCTTGCACTTGGTTTCCCCTTGTCGGGAGGCCATGTGCTCCATAATCTGCTGCTGGCGGATGCTCACCGAGGTGAGGTGCTTCAGCAGTTCTTCCATTGTGGGGGAGGAGCGACCGCCTGGGGAAACAGAGAAGGTGCCTGAGAACAAGAAAAAAAAACAACCAGATCAATCCAGAAAGGGCAAAACTCTGCAAGGTAAACAGATGGTACGGTTAGGCAAGTCTTTGGGAGCCATCTCATCCCTCTGTCTGTGTCTCCCAGGCTTATGAAGGCGGTGTCTGATAGGGTGCAGGTGTGGCCGCTCAGCCCATGATGAGCAGGTGCAGGTGTGGTGGCTTGGTTTCCAGGGCGACGCTGACGAGAGCTCGGGACACGTGTCACACTTACTTCAATGTATTTCGGGAGGAGAGGATGAATTTACGTTATAAATCCCACAGCTCAGATTCAGAGCGGACTAATATGGCGGCGCCCACCACCGCTATAAGATCAGCTAACATGGTCATTATAAAGGTGTCAAAGACATTTGCTTACACGTATTCGAGGAGTGGAATATCGTATATTTCATAATATAATACACACATTTGTCAGGCTTCTGACTGGCCCAACATGGCTGAGGTTATATCACCACCTGTTGGTTTGGCATGCTCTTGACAGTGCTTCATAGCGTGCATTTGTGTTTTCATGTGGACAAAGATTTTTTGTAAAAACGGAAAAAGGAGAAACTCTTTATAAAAATACCTGTGTACGTGTAGACAGGCCTCAGATGTTTAGGCTCTTTAAATAGCAAATTTCCATTGTGACAAATTATCAAATACAGCGACAAAATAAAAAAATCAAATTAAACAGTCATACTCTTTAGTATTCCATTAATATGTAGTATATGGTGAATATGAAAATGAACTCACTGTTGTTGCAGATGAAATATCTGGTAGTCTTACATGGCAAATCATGCCATTGTCCATTTCTCATCCCAGCACAATCATCTCTGCCTTCTGGTTGTCCAGGTGCCCAGTTCAGTTAGAGCGCAGGTTCACCTGAAGACCAATGCCATTCATCACGACCCGTCTTCTGCAGCCCAATCCAGACAAACTGAACACTTTTATCAGTCACGCTCTTGTTCAGCTCCTTTATGTCGTTCATGTCGTCAGCGGTGGCCAGATCTGTGTATTTCTCTCTGCAGTATCTCTGAGCTTCAGTCCAGGTCTTGTTCTCATTTATAAAGTGATACTGACGCTGAACACATTCAGATACAGAGCAGAAAGCTGTGAAAGAGAGGCTTTGATTTAATGATTTTCATAACAGAATCAAACCTACTAAAACTAGAAACCAAAAATTAAACCACAAACACACTCACCAATGAAAAGAAGAATGAAATATAGTGTTTGGTCCATTTCTGAAAAAATAAATAAATAAATAAAATAAAAATTTCAAATATTCACAAATTAAATTTGGTGTAAAACATGATTTCAGCGATAATTAAAAATCCATCTTAACAGAAACATAAATGCACATACACAATGATAAAAACAATATTAACATGTCAAAGTCTAATTGTAGTTAAAGATTGAACATGTGAGTTGTTCTTACTTCAGAGGTCGTGTGTTTCTGTCCTGAGTCTTATGTTTCTGTCTGCAGCTTCAAACTGTGTGATTATTATATCTGCTCTCATTCCTCATTTAGCATCACATCATCCTTAATCACGTGTTTTTCTGTTTTTTTCTTTCTGTCTTTCTCTGTGTTGATCTTTGTTGCTGTAATCCTCTGGACGCATGTTAATTTGAATGTGGTAGAGACCTGAGGGTATGTTTGTTTCTGAATGCACTCAAAAAAAGTGAAAAGGAAATTAATTTAAATATACACTCTAAAAAACATTGAGTTATTTACTGCACCTAATATCTAGGTTAAACATGTTGAGTCGTTTTAGTGGGTTATTCCTATGTTTATTGGGTTATTTCTATAACAACACAACCAGTTGGGTTAAAATTGTTAATTCGGGTCGACGGTGCAACTGCGACAGATGACACAGTGGTAAATTAATATGTGTGTTATGTTGTTTTTTGTTACAAAGTGACAAAGCCCTGACACAGTAATATTGCTGTTTTTCCTGCGAGTATGTTTACATCTCCCATGTCGACTGATATTTTAATCCGTTAAAAATCTGTTATCTGCACTCTTGACTTGACACGAGCGCTTTGAAGCCCACCATTTTTTAAAACTATAAAAACAGTTTCCTTAAGTTTTCTGTTCGTCTCGACAGTTTTGGGGGAAAATGTACATATATTTCAGATATTTGGCCAATGCCCTCGTCTTGAAGGCCTACCGGAGCCTCTTTAATTAGGTGTCGCGTCCACTCTGAGTGAAGCTATGTCACCTTTTTATTCAAAACTACATGTCCTTTCATCTGGAAACTACAGTGTAAAATTAAAACACTAGGAAACACACAGAAATGAAATGTTTTATCTCTGGAAAGTTGCTGGTTATCACCAGAGCAGTCATGTAGTGATTATTTTTTACCAACAGAGGTAAAGCTACACTGATTATTAAACGCGCCGCTACTTCAGCCACGAAGAACTGAACATGGAAGAGAGCGGAACATTATTATCATCAGTTATCAAACAACACCATTGTCGGTTTCAAGGTATAGTCACATAATAACTGTTCTTAAATTAAATTAATACTGTTTGTATGTACTATATAATAGGGTCTGAAGAGGATGCTGGATTTACACAGTTTCTAAAATTAATAAAAGTTCCACTGTCAAAACCTCATACACGTCTTAACTATACCACTCTGGTGAAAGTACACACTGATATGCATAAATGATAATACAACTAAATAATTGGACATTCAACAATTACATTTTTAGAATGCAAAATAATAAGGCTAATTAAATATCCATTTCCAAAAGCACAAACATATAATCACATTTGAAAAAGCTTATATTGTACTAAAAATTGTGACTAAAAATTTGTTTAAAATATTTAAGCAGTTTTAATTAAATTTTTGTAATGTGTTTATGTGAAGTCATAATATTGTTATAATGTAGTACTCTTTTGATTTGTTTGCTATTTGGAATGATTTATGTTTAATATTTTTCATAGTGTGATTTTTGGTGTACTGTATTAAAACTAGTTAGTTAATTAGAATAATATATGAAACCCACAAAATCATAAAAAAATTTTTTATCAAGTTTCAATTGATAAATAATAAGAAGCAAGATTTTAATTATATTTTGAACACTTAAGTAGGAAATGTTGTCTTATGTTTGAATTTATTTCTATTCTTTGTCAATTTTAGATTGCTCTGGACTAAGGTGTATTATACCCACATGTCAGGGATGGATAGACTTTTAGCTCTAAAGGGCGTGGGTCTCAACAGATAATTGCATATTGCAAGAAAAAGAAGAGAGCCTAGGAACTTCCAGATATTTCTTCTGGTGAGAAAATCCTGGGGTCTCATTTATAAATGTTGCGTACGCACAAAATGGGCATAGAAACATGCGTATGCAATTTTCCATGCAAATATCATGATTTATAAAAAATAAACTTGCCATAAATATGTACGCACCGTACGAACATTCTAGACCATGCATACAAACTCTTTTTCCTGGAGTGAGAAAAGTAATTAAGTAAACAGTGATTTTTTTCTGTTTTCATGTCGATATACACATTTACATTAAATACTCCACTCGCATTAATGGAGATAAACACTAAAATTACATAATTTTACAAAAAATATATTTACATAATTTTATTAACAATAGGCTAAATAACTTGGTATCTTATGTTTTAATGACAGCGAGGAGTGCTATAGTTGCACAATAATTCATCTTTAAACTGAACTACAGATCACATGTTATGAGAAATAGTTTAGTGAGAACAATGATCAGTGATGGCTACTTACTACGATATTATGGTGGACACTGCTGGATTCAGTGGTCGAACGGTCCATTGTCCGGTACCACTATATTTGATTATACCACTATATTTGAAGGATACAACTTGGAGAAGATTTGCACGTTTCTTTTTTAAAATACTTTGTCAGTGATGAGTTGAATCAGATAATTGTATTTACACTGCAATAAATATGGGCCTATCTGTTTCCACTAAAAATAGCTAAAAGATGTTCAGCAAAACTGCATACATTTAATTGTTTTTAATTGTTTAAAACAATTGAAATTCTATTTGGCCAGTTTAAAAAAATTAGATCAACTCTATTCTAAAATATATCTGAGAACAACTTTAAACCATGTTTTTTTTATGGATATTTTCATATATTTATTATAAAACATAAGGATACTGGATGCCTCGTCCTATAACAACAATAAATGTAGCCATTTCATGCGCAAAATTGTTTAAACAGAACAAAATGTTTTTTTCACCTAAAAATTTTAATTCTGTCATTAATTTTCCTACCCTTGTGTCGATCCTCTGTCACGACACGCACACAAAAAGGTAGATCCAAGTGCAGTATGTTTATTGGGGCAATCCAAAAATCATAAACTTAGCCAGGCAACGGTCAAAATCCAGGTAATCAGTCCAAAACAAGAAACACGAACAAAGCAAGGAACCACGAAACCAGGGTGACATTAAACAAGGACTCCGTAACAAAGACAGAAACAAACCAGGTATTTATAGACAGGTGATTACAATACTAACGGGGAATTGGCTGAGTGCAATGATTAATGACCAGGGACAGCTGAGTGCAATGAGCAGTGATGAAACAAACAAGACTAAGGGAAATGTAGTTCTGAGGTGGGGTGACGCTAAGGGGAAGTGAGACCTCTAGTGGACACCCAGGGATACACAAACGAGACACTGTGACACTACCCCCCCCTCTAAGGAGCAGCTTCCAGATGCTCCCCAGAACAAAACACCAAAAACAAAACAACGAGACCAGGAGGGAGGTGGACTGGTGGAGGCAGAACAGGGGGAGGGATGGTGGGCCAGGCCCGTGTAGGGGAACTGGGACCGGCAGCGATGGCTCCCCTGGCAGCCAAGGTGGCTTGGTCAGATCAGGGGGCCATGGTGGACCCGAAAGGTTCAGGGGACCACGAGGGGCCAGGCAGTTCAGGTGGCCACGGTGGATCAGTCCATTCTCGTTGTGCAAACGGCCAGGGAGGAATTCGCCATTTGAGTGGCCCGAATGGAACCTGCCATTCGGGGAGCCAGTGAGGAGCAGACTGTGGCGATGGCCAGGTCACGGCATTGGACACCGCCTCGGGAACGGCCTTGGACAAGGGCACCGCCTCGGGAACGGCCTTGGACACGGGCATAGCCTCGGGAACGACCTCGGGCTCGGGCACCGCTTCGGGAACGACCTTGGGCACGACCTCGGGCACCGCCTCGGGCACGACCTCGGGCTCGGGCACCGCCTCGGGAGCGACCTCCGGAACGGCATGGGACAAGGACACCGCCTCGGGAACGGCATGGGACAAGGACACCGCCTCAGGAACGGCCCTGGACACGGGCATCGCCTCGGCCTGCGCATCAGGCACCACCTCGGCCTCCGGAAACAGCATCGGGCACCGCCTCGGCCTCCGGAACCGCATCAAGCACCGCCTCGGCCTCCGGAACCGCCTCGGCCTCCGGAACAGCATTGGGCACCGCCTCGGCCTCTGGAACAGCATTGGGCACCGCCTCGACCTCCGGAACAGCATCGGGCACCGCCTCGGCATCGGGCACGGCCTCGGGCTCCGCCTCGGCATCGGGAACAGCATCGGGCACCGCTTCGGCATCGGGCACCGCCTCGGCCTCCGGAACAGCATCGAACACCACCTCGGCCTCGGGCACCGCCTCGGCCTCCAGAACAACATCGGGCACCGCCTCGGCATCGGGAACAGCATCGGGCACCGCCTCGGCCTCCGGAACAACATCGGGCACCGCCTCGACCTCCGGAACAGCATCGGTCACCGCCTCGGCATCGGGCACCGCCTCGACCTCCGGAACGGCATCGGGCACCGCACCTCCGGGCATCACCGCCTCGACCTCCGGAACAGCATCTGGCACCGCCTCGACCTCCGGAACAGCATAGGGCACGCGCCCTCGGGCCTCCCTCCGGACCGGCATCGGGCACCGCCTCGGCATCGGGAACAGCATCGGGCACCGCCTCGACCTCCGGAACGGCCTCGGGCACCGCCTCGTCATCGGGCACAGCATCGGGCACCGCCTCGGCATCGGGAACAACATTGGGCACCGCCTCGGCCTCCAGAACCACCTCGAGCCCCGCCTCGGGAACCTCGGGCACGTCCACCTGGACGACAGCGGCCTGCTCGGGAACGTCCTCCTGGACGGCAGTGGCCCGCTCGGGAACGTCTTCCTGGACGGCAGCGGCCCGCTCGGGAACCCCCTCCGGGCTTTGAGGAACGGCAGACGCCTGTCTCCTCCTCCTCCGCCCTCTATGATGGCGAGTCGATGGCTCCTTGACGGAAGACTCAGGCGTTGAGTCAGCCATCTTGTGCTGTGGTGCTGGGCTGGCGGCCATCTTGTGCTGTGGCGATGGGCTGGCGGCCATCTTGTGCTGTGGCGATGGGCTGGCGGCCATCTTGTGCTGTGGCGATGGGCTGGCGGCCATCTTGTGCTGTGGCGCTGGCTCAGCCGATGTGACGTTAACACCCTTGGGAACGTCTAGGATTTTGGACAGCATAGCAAAATAATCCAAAAACGTTTCCGACGCCCTCTTCTCCGCAGACACAGTCTCGGCGGACGTGTGCTTCCTCCCCCTTCTCCGTTCGTGATGGAGAGACGGCGGCTCCGATCCGTCCCTCACGAGCCCAGGGTCGACGGGGGGGCCATGGTGGAGAGCGATGCCGGACCTCCTCTCGACCACTCACTCCTCTGCGACCTCCCCGGGTCCCACGGAAAACAACCAGGCGGGTTCCCTCAAACTCACTCCCTCTCTCCCGCTCGATGGCTGGGGAAGAATCCTCAAAAAAAACATATCGCTGGATCTAGGTTTGACGGAGTCCTTCTGTCACGACACGCACACAAAAAGGTAGATCCAAGTGCAGTATGTTTATTGGGGCAATCCAAAAATCATAAACTTAGCCAGGCAACGGTCAAAATCCAGGTAATCAGTCCAAAACAAGAAACACGAACAAAGCAAGGAACCACGAAACCAGGGTGACATTAAACAAGGACTCCGTAACAAAGACAGAAACAAACCAGGTATTTATAGACAGGTGATTACAATACTAACGGGGAATTGGCTGAGTGCAATGATTAATGACCAGGGACAACTGAGTGCAATGAGCAGTGATGAAACAAACAAGACTAAGGGAAATGTAGTTCTGAGGTGGGGTGACGCTAAGGGGAAGTGAGACCTCTAGTGGACACCCAGGGATACACAAACCAGACACTGTGACATCCTCCCATAGACAGCAAGGAAACTACCACAGTCAAGGCACAGAAAAGTACCAAGTGGATTGATCAAAAAATAGTCCATGTTACATCAGTGTTTCAACCGTAATGTTACGAAGCTACGAGAATACCTTTTTTTTAATTTAATTTTTTTGTGAAAAGGAAACAAAAATAACGACTTTATTTTACATTTTCGACTCTACTGCATGGGGATGTGCCATATCATACTGTCCACGATAACACATAATACATTTTTACATGATAAAAAAAGTGTCATATCGCAATATCAGTGATATAGCGTCAATGATGACGTATTTACTAGGATTTACTCTGACCGTGGTAGTTCCCTTGCTGTCTATGGGAGGATCAGAGAGCCCTCAGATTCCATCAAAAAAATCTTAAATTGTGTTCCGAAGATGAAAGAAGGTCTTACGGGTTTTGGAACAACATGAGGTTGAGTAATTAATGACATAATTTTTATTTTTTGGGTGAACTATCCCTTTAAGACATGCTTTTTTGGGGGAGGGGGTTAAATAATGGCATAAATGACGAGTGCAAACGTTAGTAAAACGCATTGCGTGATTCATTTGAATAATCTCCTCCCATAAATTTTGCGTCTGAAATGGATTATAATAAAAAAAAATTATCATTTATTACTCATGTTATTCCGCATCTCCTTGAGTTTTTTTTTCCTGCTGTACGGAAGATATTTTACTTTCATAGTATGAATAAATACATATTTTTCAAAATCTTCTTTTGTGTACAACAGAAGACAGAAACTCAAACCGGTTTGGAGCAACTTGAGGATGAGTAAATGATGACAAAAGTTTCATTTCTGGGTGAACTATCCCTTTGAGAAAAATCACACAAACAAGAGTACTGTGAAGGTGTCTTTAAATAGCTGAGTTAAGGCTGCTTGTGCCTGCTCAAAATTCTCTATATAGCATTGCAGCATTAAACAGTATGTAAAGACATAAAAGCTACTTTCAGAATTGCTTCTGTGCCATCTTTGTAATGTGAATTTTGACTCTAGATCAATCTAGATCAGGTATGAGATCCCAGATAACCACAGTGTAACAGCATGATTACGAGTGTGATATATAGTTTTTAAATAACTTAAATTTCATTCTATATACCACTGATACACTGACATTACCACCCACTATCATATCTATGTAACATGCAGAAATAGTTAAAAAAATCCCACACCTGTCTATAATGATACAAACACCACTCTTGTAACAGTCGACTAATATAACAGACAGTAATCCCCCCCCCCCCCCCCAATTCTTGTTCAGTGATTAATCCATTGTTCTTTCTATTTAAGATGGTCTTGGAGATTGCAGTAAAGTTGCATTAAAACCCTGACATCCTCCTCCATTGCCATACAAAGTGGGTAAGTGCATCTTTTATGACAATACATTTTTGGGTAATATTTGATCAATTGTATGTATGCATATTAGCCATTTTAAATTTCTGTTTACAGGTTGGAACAAATTTCATTCTGCATTTGGAGGAGGAGGCGGAGCAACAAAGGCAATACCCTCATGTCCCGCAGTTTTGGGATAAAATCCATCCATTATTGTGGGAGAAATGGCACTGAAGCAAGACCCACTTTTTACAAGCAGTAGATACATGGTTTAGATTATTTCACATTTTGAACATTGCATATCCCAAGCCTGTTTCAGCTGTAATTACATTGTCTGTACTAGCTTTGTTCTGTTTGTTTGTTTATTTGTGAATTTTGTAAACTAAGACAATTGCAAGCAATCTAATGTGATAAGGAAGTGATTAATAAGACAATTTCAACAAGTTATTTAATTTAATAGAGGTTTTTGCACCTTTAAATGTAAAAGAAATTAAGGGTTTTCAAAATATTTGTATGCTGTATATTATTTATTTACATATCAATACTACTACTACTGCTACTACTACTTTTGATAATAATAATAATAATACCTGGATGGTTAAAGCAACATTTTGGCCAAATAACCCAACAAATTAGTTATTTTATAACCCAATGCATTTGGTTACTAACTTACTACCCAATCCATTGGGTTAAAATAACCTAACATTAGGTAGGTGCTATAATAACCCACCATTGGGTTATCTGTTGGGTCATTTTTAACCCAACTATTTTAAGTGAGTAGAAACACTGAATGAAAATGTGAATTCATAAATAATGAAATATACACTCTACAGTCACATCAACAGTTGAGTTAAAATAATGGTTTTAATTACAACCCCAATTCCAGAGAAGTTGGGATGTTTTGTAAAATGCAATAAAATCAAGAATATGATTTTTTTATTCTCTCTAACTTTTGTTAATTGACAAGAGTACAAAGAAAAGATTTCCAAAGTTTTCACTGACCAACGTAAATATGTTTTGTAAATATGAACAAATTGTGATTTTGATGGCTGCAACACACTTCAAAAAAGTTGGGACAGAGGCATGTTTAACATTAGCTGCGTTTACATGGACCCTACTAATCTGATCGTAATAGGACTAGAAGCACAATCAGAATAAAAAAGTCCCATGTAAACATGTCAATCGGATTGAATTGGCCAGATCCGACTAAAATTTAGATCGGATTGTAAGGGGTGGTTTATTCCTTTTGTAATCTGAGCGAGAGGACATGTAAACACTTGATCGGATTGAAAACCGAAACTGGAAAGTACTGCGCATGTGCAGTGACATAGAAATAGCGTAATGACGTATGATGCGCAGAACGAGCTGTTCTTCCTGGTGAATAAAGTATCATATATACAGTGGGTACGGAAAGTATTCAGACCCCCTTAAATTTTTCACTCTTTGTTATATTGCAGCTATTTGCTAAAATCCTTTAAGTTCATTTTTTCCCTCATCAATGTACACACAGCACCCCATATTGACAGAAAAACACAGAATTGTTGACATTTTTGCAGATTTATTAAAAAAGAAAAACTAAAATATCACATGGTCCTAAGTATTCAGACCCTTTGCTCAGTATTTAGTAGAAGCACCCTTTTGATCTAATACAGCCATGAGTCTTTTTGGGAAAGATGCAACAAGTTTTTCACACCTGGATTTGGGGATCCTCTGCCATTCCTCCTTGCAGATCCTCTCCAGTTCTGTCAGGTTGGATGGTAAACTTTGGTGGAGAGCCATTTTCAGGTCTCTCTAGAGATGCTCAATTGGGTTTAAGTCAGGGCTCTGGCCATAGCTGTCAACCCTCCCGTTTTTTCCGGGTTTCTCACGTATTTTAGCTCTTTTCCCGCCGTCTTCCCGTTTTAGTATTTTCCCCTAAAATATCCCGTATTTTTACACTCTGGTTGTGTTAGCTCAGAACACGCAACTATCTGTGTCTGTGAAGTGGCTTGCACTTGGGTTGCTAGACCTCCAGTAAAGCAGGTGGCAGTATACAGTAGCTTAGGCTACTAACAAAGAAGAAGACAGTTGCAGCGGCGCCGGCGGGCGGGATGAAGAGGAAAAAAGTAACGGTAAGTGAACTTCGAGAGTAGAGTAGATGAGTGTGATGTGCGATGATGGATCAGGACGATATTTGAGTAAATGGGAGACCACCTTCCACTACCTGACAAGCAGCCATGCAATGTGTGCAATGCAGAAAATTTGTTCAACAAGCTGGACATAACACTAATGTCTCTCTCTCTCTCTCTCAATCAATCACACACACACACACACACACACACACACACACACACACACACTCTCTCTCATGACTCACTCACTCACTCACACATACAAACACACACACACACACACACACACTCTCTCTCTCTCTCACACACACACACACACACACACACTCTCTTTCTCACTCACACACACACACACACACACTCTCTCTCTCTCTCTCTCTCACACACACACTCTCTCTCTCACACACACTCTCTCACACACTCTCTCACACACACACACACACTCTCTCTCTCTCACACACACACACACACACACACTGTCTTTCTCACTCACACACACACACACACACACACTCACTCACTCTCTCACACACACTCACACTCACTCTCTCTCTCTCTCTCTCTCACACACACACTCTCTCTCTCTCTCTCACACACACACACACCTCACTCGTCTCTCTCACTCACACATACACACACACACTCACTCACTCTCTCTCTCACACACACACACTCTCTCTCTCTCTCTCACACACACACACTGTCTTTCTCTCACACACACTGTCTCTGTCTCTCCCTCACACTCTAAGTTTACATACAGTATTTATCAAAGACATTGTGGCTCCATTTTCCTTTTCTTTCCTGGTTTTAGGAATCATGGCATTCCCTGGAAAAATCTGATTGCGTTCAACTCCGATAACGCATTTGTTCAACTGCCTCTTACACACATTCTTTCTGTTTGTCTGCCTCTTTCTCTCTGTTTCTTTCTCACTCTGTCTCACAACATTAAGCTAAAACACGTTGTAGCAAATGAAAATGTGTAAGTAATGTTTACCTTGTTCATAAATAAATCACTTTTAACATATGCATTGGTCTGTCATTCTTTAATATATATTGTGTAGTTATAAACTCTTTAGACTGTTAATGATTAGTGCTTTTTTTAAACTTTGTGGGTAAGAATCGTGTAAAAAAAATCCCTTATTTTGGGGATGGATTCCGGGAAATCTCCCTTATTTTCAATGTTCAATGTTGACAGCTATGGCTCTGGCTGGGCCATTCAAGAACAGTCACGGAGTTGTTGTGAAGCCACTCCTTCGTTATTTTAGCTGTGTGCTTAGGGTCATTGTCTTGTTGGAAGGTGAACCTTCGGCCCAGTCTGAGGTCCTGAGCACTCTGGAGAAGGTTTTCGTCCAGGATATCTCTGTACTTGGCCGCATTCATCTTTCCCTCAACCACAAACAAACACCCTGTCCCTGCAGCTGAAAAACACCCCCACAGCATGATGCTGCCACCACCATGCTTCACTGTTGGGACTGTACTGGACAGGTGATGAGCAGTGCCTGGTTTTCTCCACACATACCGCTTAGAATTAATGCCAAAAAGTTCTATCTTGGTCTCATCAGACCAGAGAATCTTATTTCTCTGTTTTTTTAGCAAACTCCATGCAGGCTTTCATGTGTCTTGCACTGAGGAGAGGCTTCCGTCAGGCCACTCTGCCATAAAGCCCCGACTGGTGGAGGGCTGCAGTGATGGTTGACTTTCTACAACTTTCTCTCATCTCCCTACTGCATCTCTGGAGCTCAGCCACAGTGATCTTTGGGTTCTTCTTTACCTCTCTCACCAAGGCTCTTCTCCCCCGATAGCTCAGTTTGGCCGGACGGCCAGCTCTAGGAAGGGTTCTGGTCGTCCCAAACATCTTCCATTTAAGGATTATGGAGGCCACTCTGCTCTTAGGAACCTTAAGTGCAGCAGAAGTTTTTTTGTAACCTTGGCCAGATCTGTGCCTTGCCACAATTCTGTCTCTGAGCTCTTCAGGCAGTTCCTTTGACCTCATGATTCTCATTTGCTCTGACATGCACTGTGAGCTGTAAGGTCTTATATAGACAGGTGTGTGGCTTTCCTAATCAAGTCTAATCAGTATAATCAAACACAGCTGGACTCAAATGAAGGTGTAGAACCATCTCAAGGATGATCAGAAGAAATGGACAGCACCTGAGTTAAATATATGAGTGTCACAGCAAAGGGTCTGAATACTTGAACTATTGACCATGTGCTATTTCAGTTTTTCTTTTTTAATAAATGTGCAAAAATGTCAACAATTCTGTGTTTTTCTGTCAATATGGGGTGCTGTGTGTACATTAATGAGGAAAAAAATGAACTTAATTGATTTTAGCAAATGGCTGCAATATAACAAAGAGTGAAAAATTTTAAGGGGGATTGAATACTTTCCGTACCCACTGTATATAGGTGTTCCGTCATTATAAAACTTTCCTTTCACTCAGCATCTGTGAAGTGGAGCAGGACAACATTCCACCAGAGTCCTTGTTGAAGACTCTCATCAACAATGACTGGTTTTGGGTGTGGGAAGGGGCACTTTTATTTTTTTTTTTTTTTTTAAAGTAAGCAGCACTGCACAACAGTTCATGTGCTGGTCATCGCCTAATTAGAACACTAAGTAGATAAATATCTAGTGTGCTTTTTAAAACAGCGGGAAACTCTGTATATTCATGCAGTGTGCGCATGTCAAAAGATTAAATCCGATCAGAAGCTTGTGACATATAAACGCGCATATCAACCCGATCACTTTATTTAGCATTCATGTAAACACTACATTCGGATTCGTCAATCAGAATGAATTCATTCCGATGGAAGCAAAAAGTGTCCATGTAAACGCACCTACTGTGTCGCATGAACCGTCCTTTTAATTACAATGTTTCATTGTTTAGGAATGGAGGTCCCTTTGGTCTTTGGGACTGAGAACTCGAAATCAGAAAGAGTCTTTTTGACTATCTGAGATGAGCTCTGGCCGAGAGAAACCGGTGGCATCACTGCATAGAATTGATGTATAGCTTTCTCCAAGAGTTTCAAGTTGCATTTCTTGATGCAGCAGCAGACTGTGACCCGGTCCTGTAGATTTGCCTTATTCAACATTAGGAAGATTAGACCCTTCCTGTCAGAGCAATCCACCCAACTTCTTGTCCAAGCTCTTGTTCTCTCCAGACTGGACTATTGCAATGCTCTCCTGGTGGGCCTTCCTGCATGTACTATCAAGCCTCTACAACTGATCCAGAATGCAGCAGCGAGGGTTGTCTTCAATGAGCCGAAAACAGCCCATGTTACTCCTCTCCTCATCAGGCTACACTGGCTACCAGTAGCCGCTCGCATCAAATTCAAGGTACTGATGCTTGCCTACAAGACGACCACTGGTACGGCGCCAACTTATCTAAACTCACTAGTTCAATCTTATGCACCCTCCAGAAGTTTGCGCTCTGCAAGTGAACGACGCCTTGTGGTGCCATCCCAAAGAGGTTCAAAATCACTCTCACGGACTTTTTCCTGGACTGTGCTCAGCTGGTGGAATGACCTCCCAATCTCAATTCGAACAGCTGAGTCTTTACTCATTTTCAAAAAACATCTAAAGACTCATCTTTTTCGCCTGCACTTAACTAACTAATACTAGTACTAACCTTTTTTTTTTCTTTTTCGTTTCTATCATATTCAAAAAAAAAAAAAAAAAAAAAAAAAAACCCTGGCTACGTGTTCTGTACTAGACTAACTGAGACTTGTCATAGCACTTGTATACCGTTGTTGTTCTCTCGTTGATCTTATTGTTTCTACTGTTCTCATTTGTAAGTCGCTTTGGATAAAAGCGTCTGCTAAATGATTAAATGTAAATGTAAATGTAAATGTAAATGACTGGTTTTCTGAAGTACTCCTGAGCCCATGTGGCTATATTTAACACCGCAGCATAACGGTTTCTTATGCAATGCCATCTGAGGGCTCAAAGGTCAAGCACATTCAACTCCGATTTCCTGCCTTGCCCTACATGTACTGTGAATTCTCTGGATTCCCTGAATCTTTTCACAATATTATCTATGGTACTTGGTGAAAGACCTAAATTCTTTGCAATTTTGCATTGCGAAATGTGATTTTTGATTTGACACTTCTCTTGTGAAATTTGGCAAAGAGATGAGCCAACATCCAGCTTTGCTTGCAAACACTGAGATGCTCCTTTTATTCCCAAACATATCTTGAACTATTGCCAATTCACCTGCTTGCTGTGAACTGGGTTAGTTCACCCAAAAATTAAAATTCTGTCATTAATTACTCATCCTCATGTCGTTTCACACCCGTAAGACCTTCGTTCATTTTTGGAACACAAATTAAGATTTTTTTTGTTTTGTTTTTTTACTGACACTTGAACCCATAACCTTCAGGCTACAAGTCCAAATCGCTAACCATTAGGCCAAGACTGCCCCTCATCTGATTTCAGAAACATTTCACGTCAATATCAGAGGAAAGGAGAGAATATTATAATATGACACAAGCCTAAACCTTACAATTACTTAAAACAGAAATTATTCTGAATAGATTACTTTAAATAGTCAATCTGAATATTTGGTCAAGGTGATACATACCTGTGTTTTGAAGGGGGCAAGTACCTATGTCTGATCTGATGGCATTCACACCTGTTGTGCTCAATAGGTTTATTTTTCAGGATACATTCAGCAAACTAAAAGGAGTAATTAATGATGAATAATAATACTAATAAAGACAAACAGCTGTTATGGTACTGTCAAAGATTGCAGCTGATACACATTTTTTTTATTGCTATTCATTAAGGACATTTTAAAAATGTATTTTTGAAGCACAGGAATTTGGATCGGATTTGGATTTTTTTTTCCATCCAATGGTCACTGATCATTTGCCTCATCATCAGACTAAAGGTTTACCTGATTACCTTGTCACTTCTTGAAAAAAAAAAAACTTACACCAACCTTCACATTACCTCTTTTCCTCTTCCATATACTGCTCATTTCAAGTGACAGTAAATAAAATAGTAGATAAGTATTACTTTAAATGGTTTGGAAAAACTGACAAGATGTAGAAACACTACAAAGACACTGCACTAAGAGCAAATATCAATACTACACATGATAATCATGAGTGAGCAAAGACTAACCTGACTTTCAAGTTGTAAATAAATGTCCTTTCCTTCCCAGCCTATGTATATTTTATGATAGTGAATATGGAACACAAGAGAAACGTTGATGTTAAATCATTTTATTTGTCAGTGATGGTGAAACCATGCCATAAGGTCTTCAATGTACTTAAAGGCCGAAATCAGCCATTAAAAATGTGACATGGTGCTTAAAACATTTTACTGCTTACCTCAAGCTCTTATGCCTTCCTCTTTCGACACTTCCACTTTTTTTGGCACACATAACCACAATCTGGAAAAAAGTTCTTAGACCGTACACTGGGCACAATGCAACGCCAGGAGTATAGAGGGACCTGTTAATGTTTAGCCCCTTGCAAATGTGTGTGTATATGTGCGTATGCATGCAAACTAACCTGTATGCATGCAAATAATATGTATGCATGCAAACTAACCTCATTGACAACTCTTTGCCTTGTTCAGTGAGTACACTTTGAGTTGCCTCAAACTGATATGCAAATTTAAGCAAACAGTCTGGGCCACTTTGTCAGTGAGTCTATTATAACACAGATGTACTGATTTGCATTTCCAGTAGATGTGAGTTTCCATCCCCACCAGTTCAAAGGTTTGTGTAACCTAGTAAACAAACAAATAATATTAAACTTTCCTAGTAATATTTTGAGTATTATCAGTATTCGTACAGTTTTTCTCTTATAAAATTTAAAGGGGCCATGATCTGCCTGTTTTTTTATTTTTTTTTTATTTTGCATTGTTCTCTGAGGTCAACTTATAATATTATCAAAAAAAAAAAAAAAAAAAAACAAAAAAAACAACAACATAATTTAGAAGAAATTGGCTATTTTCTGTCCTGTTTTTAACCCCCTCATCAGAACACTGATTGGCTGACAGTGTACATTCCTCATAGATGGACGCTGCTGTGATTTAGGTCAAAAATGCATAAATAACTCAATACATATAAAACGATCTGAAAGAAGAGACAAAGCAATAAAATAAAAACAGTTACTCGCACTTGTGTGTTTAGACATTACTGTCAGATCCAGTATAGTCGCACAGCATCATGTTTTTTTGAAAATCCCACGTGGAATTGTGCCTTGTTTGTAAATGAATCTGCTATAAAATGAAGAGAACAAAGGACCATGTTCTTACTGACGTGGTCTGGATCTTCATAAAAAATATGGTTCATTAACTTTTTCCTAATGTTGGAATCAGAAGGAAGACAATTCAAAGACAATTTGGACAAATAAAATTTGGTTTCTGTGTAAACTTGCGCGTTCACCTCTCTTTTAAACACTGGTGGGTGGTGCTAAACAGTTATGTAGAATTGGTAGGTGGGGTTTAAACAGACCGTGATGTAGAATCGGTGGGCGGAGCTAAACAGGCAGTGATGTAGAATCGGTGGGCGGAGCTAAACAGGCAGTGATGTAGAATCGGTGGGCGGAGCTAAACAGGCAGTGATGTAGAATCGGTGGGCGGAGCTAAACAGGCAGTAGGTGCATTTAGGTGTGTTCGACATCGGCTGCGGCTGGATGCAACCGATCGGCGAGAGTAGCCGCGTGCAGGTGGGGAGGAGCTGCAAACGGAGATATGAAGCCGGACACGTTGTGGCTCCCGTAGTTTGCTGCAATTACGTCAGTCATGGCAGATCACGTGGCGTTTGCTTACTTGATCGCAGACGAGCTGGAAGCAATAGAAAATCCATTATTTTTGCAATACATTGAGCACGATGAGCAACGAAGGTGAGTAAAGGTTAAATGTAAAAAGTATATTTTTAAACAAATTATAGACACATTATCAATTTAGCTTTAAAGTTACTAGACCTATACCTAGAATCGGAAAATTATATGTTGAATAAAAAAACTGTATCGAAAGTCTAAAGTCTTTGCAATGATGTAATGGGTGTTTTTTGTAATCAATAGCTCTTGTTGCTTGCCTTTTAACAATAATTGTTATTATTTTGGTTTAATTAGAGAGAATGACTCATTCTGACAAATAAATAATTGAGTTTTACTCAAATTTTAACACTTCTGTATAGACTAATTATTTAATTAAAATCCCTATTCAACATAAAACACTGATAATAAATGTTTGACTAATGTTACATGTGTGTTCAGATAGGCTACATGTACTGTATATAGTGAGTACAATTCCTCTTGTTCTTATATAGAATAGTTCCAAAAATAGACAATTTTGTGGAGGATGTTGTCCCTCTCTACAGTCTCTCAGAATTTAGAAGTCATTTCAGGCTTTCCAGAAAACAAGTGGAGGTTTGTACTGGACTGGTTAATATAAAATTCATTGAACTGTTACAAGTGTTAGCATGTTGTCTTGATTACCTATTTTTCTACCTTTGCAGGATGTCATCACTACCCTTGGTCCTGTGTATATGAATTTACAACAGACCAAACTGCCACTCATGAACAGTGTTCTTGCCTGCCTTTGGACATTGGTGAATCAGGAGTCATATCGTGGGGTGGCAGATAGATTTAACATGTCAAATCCACTCTTGCCAAGCATCTCCATGAGTTTTGTTACAATATTAACACAAACATGGCCCACCACATATCCTGGCCCAGAGGTCAAAGGCTGGAGATGTCAAAGTTAGGGTTTGACACAGCAGGTTTCCCCAACACTGTATGTGCAGTAGATGGGTGTCACATTCCTATAATGAGACCCCACTGTGATACACGAACAGGAAACAGTTTTATTCTGTAAATTTAACTGGGTTTTGTGACAGTCAGCGGTGCTTCTGTCACATTAGTGTGGGTCACCCTGGGAGTTGGCATGATGCTGATGATCTTTGTTGCCTCAACTTATGAGGCCTTATAGAGACAATGGCCACTTGTCTGCTAGGCAAAGATATTTTAACAGAAAGCTCAATGCAGCTCGCCTGGTCATTGAGCATGCATTTGGCATTCTAAAATCTAAGTTTAGGAGGCTCCATTACCTGCAAATGAGAAGCATTTCTAATATCAGCTCAGCAGTCTCATCCTGCTGCATTTTGCATAATCTTTGTTTAGAGCCCAGTGATCAAGTTGTTGTGGTAGGTGATGGTGTTGATGATGAACCATACCCCCAGCAACCCCACAACACTAATGCATGTCATTATAGAGACCAGATTTGTGGCCAAATCTAACTTGTATGTGTATACTTAACATACAAAACAAAAGATGAAAAGTAAAGATTTGAATGTTCAGAAATATTCAACAAATGATAAAACAAACAAACAGATTTTGTGTTGAAATAAAGAAATTTGTTTTAGTGAACAAAATTAGTTTGTCATTAGAAATTGTTATTTGGGAAAAAAAAAAGGACATTTTTGGGAAAGGTGTAAATCAAAAGAGATAACATCTTTAGATTATAATTTTATTGGGGTTTATGTGGGTTCTGTAATAGATGCATAATTTGCTCTTGTCTTTTCCCCATGTTTTTTAGCTCCTCCACAATTGTTCCCAAGCTGGTAAGCATCTTTTTTTCGAAGGACCTTCTCCGCCTCTCCTTAAGTCGCCGCCATCTCTCCAGATCTGGCCTCACCAGGGACTCAAGCACAGCAGTCCTTCTCTCTGCATGCTCTTCATAAGCGTCCAGGAATTGTAAGGGTTGTGGTCGTCTTTGCCTTCTTGTGATGTTTGCATTTTGTATGGTAGCAGTTCCTGGCTGTTCATCCATACTAGCACCTACCGGCTGGTCTTGAAGAGAAGACGTTGTGGGCCTGCTTGTGGAAGAGGTCTCTTCCAAACCCAGAGGTGTGGAGTGAATGGTGCCAGGTGGTGCAGTAGTACCGATCCCCGATGACCCAAATAACTCATCCATTAGCTGGTGGGGGTGGATGTAAAATGAAAATGACCAATGTTTCAGTCTTGTAACACATGACAATGTTATTTCAGAAACAAAGTAAAGCAGTCTTCAACTTACTGTATAGTACTCCCAGGTGATCTTCCCTTCCCCAGTTGCACGGCGCCTGTCTTTCACTCTCTTATAAGTAGTTAACATGTTGCTAGTTTTTTTTCGAATTTTCTCACTTGACAAGTTGTAGCCCTTTAGTGAGAATAAGTTTTGTATTTTTTTATAGAATGCCATTTTGTTCCGAAAATAAAGGTGCTGATGAGTTTTTGTAAGGTCCAGTAGAAATAGTGTCATTGTATGTGTTATTTCTGTAAAATGGAGGGGATAAGGAGAGAAATAGATCAACAAAGAAAATTATGTAATTTAACAACAGTATTGCCACTTATCTTCCTTAAAGTATTTGATGCAATACCTTGAGATTCATGCCTGTCTGACTGGAAGGAAGGGGATGAAGGTTGAATGGATGCTGAAGGGTTTCCACACACTGCACCAGGTTGCAGAGTGGAAGGTGGTGGGTCCTTGACAGTGGAGGTAAGTAGTACAGGGGGCCTAGTGGTAGTAATGGGGCACTGGCTGGTGGATAGTGGTTTCACAAAACTGAGGTTTAGGGGTGCCGGCGACCTAGTGGAGGTAGTGGGACATGGAATAGGAGGTTGGAGAAGCTTTGCAGCAAAAGCTGGGCCACTGAGGAGAGCTGTTTGGAGAGAAGATTGTAGATGTGGTCAGTGTCACTCAAGAATTATTTCCTGTATATTCTTGTTCATTAAGTAAATGTGTACCTTTTGTTTCAACAGCTGATACTTTCTCCATGACAGAGGAAAGGAACATTTGATCTGGGGGAATAAATGAATAAATAAAACACTTGCACAAATCATTGGTGACTTGTAATTATTTCACAGTCATGTGGTTTACTTACCATTTTGCATCCTTTCAGCGATGTCCTTGGAAACCATTAGCATGACAACATTGCCTTTGCTGTCTAACACATTAATGGTTACGTTGTCCATTTTGTTGTGTGTTACACAGGGTAATGCAGGTTCTTTATATATCCTAAGGAACCATGGGACCATAGCCAACACCTGTTCCATTCATTATTACTTATAGTTAGCAACAATTGCAATTACCATTTTAAGTCCACTTTCGGTTTTGGCTCAACATTTGTATCAGTGATTTCCATTGTTTTCATGATTTAGTGATTAAGTAACTCTATGTATTAATGGTATTAACACGCATTTAAGATGTGTGTATAAGTTGTGTTTTGGAAGGGTGTCTTCCAAAACAAGATAACATATTGGATATATACTTTAGCAGTATGACATGGGTGTTTCTGCTAATACAAAATGATAAAAGTAACCTATAAAAAAATTCCCTGGTGGGTATGTTTTTTCTTAGAAGGTTTCAGCAACTAGATTTACAGTACCCTCCAGCTGAGCTCTTTTTAACATTTTAAACATAACACCATTGATTTTCATATACAGAAAAGCACAATTCTGTTGGATTTATATTGTGATTTAGACCAACTATTTGAAAGTGAACAGAATGTTGTCAAGTTGTTTAGTTGAAGTTACAGCAAGTTGATAGCAGTTTGCTAACCACATGCAGGTGAAGTATAAACACAGCAAAATAAACTAGAGAATATGAAGAAACCAAACAAATGGAGGAACATAATGTATTATGTATCATTTGTATAGGAGCATACATTTATGACCACATTAGATTGTATGTTTTTAAGATTAACATTTTAGTTATTAAAAATGCTCATTTGAATAGGTTATGCTGCTGAATACTTTAAAAGGTCTGTATAAAAAAGAAAGTCATGCAAAATAAACATACACAAACTCTATATTAACAATAAAGTAAATACAGTAAAACAATATTTAATAAATATGATTTATAAGATAAAGACGACATAAAAACGTATGAACTGTTTTAAAAGTCCATATGAGAATTTCTGAAACTGAAGTCGTCGCAATAAACTTGAAACGCACATCATCGGTATCATCAGTGAATCCAGCCAATCGTGGATCAGTTGTGTCGTCATCAGAACCTGTGCAGCCGCTCTTCAGAAGCTGTGCTGGCTGAGTTCTCCGGCTAATCTCGAATCGCTCTCGTGGTACTTTGATGGCACACGTCACAGTCACATGGCGTCAGCGCTGTATCAAGTCGGACAAAATTTCTAACCGGCATGCACTGCTTCAAGTCAGCCGACGATCGGTCTGCGCAGAGCTGCATGAAGTCGAACAAGCCTAAAGATGTAGAATCGGTGGGCGGGGTTAATCAGGCAATGATGTAGAATCGGTGGGCGGGGCTAAACAGGCAGTGATGTAGAATCGGTGGACAGGGTGTAAACAGACAGTGATGTAGAATCGGTGGACAGGGTGTAAACAGACAGTGATGTAGAATTGGTGAGCGGGGTTTAAACAGACAGTTATAAAGAATCGGTGGGTGAGGCTAAACAGGCAGTGATATAGAATCGGTGGGCGGGGCTAAACAGGCAGTGATGTAGAATCGGTGGGCGGGGCTAAACAGGCAGTGATGTAGAAGCAGGCGTTGATCTTCTGCGGAGGCGGTGCTTATCCACACTATTAGATCATAGAGTAGAACATTCCACAAGCTGTCATTTTGGCAGACTGGCTTCAATATAAGCTGTTTTTAGACTAACAAGACAGTCTGGAGTTCTGAAACTTATAAGATGTTATTGTACTATAAAAACATACCGTGTGTCAAAAGATCAAGGGAATTTTGGTTTCTCAGTTCATGACCGCTTTAAACTTGAGGCTATCTGTACTGTACTGCTGTGTTCTGATCTGCATATTAGGCTTATCACTGTAGCTTCTTTATCTGCTGTATTCTTCATATGATATATTTCAATCAATCAATCAGCGTATTTATGTATATATGTATTTGTCTGATTGTGGGATTGTGGAAAAAAGCAAACCACAACAGGCATGTATTCAGTCTCCATTTTTACAGAGCATCTGCTTGCCTGGCATGGTCCACACTGTGCCACCTTGACAAAGCATACAACATTTACATTAATTAATTAATAGGTTTATAACATTTTTTTTCTCTCTAGTATGTTTATTTGTTTGTTTGCTTTTTTTCTGGGGATGAGGATAGATGAGCACAGTGATATAATTTAGCAAATAAGTCGTGCAGTGTACAGGGGAAACTGATTAACCTCTTCCGAACAGTAGTTGGATTGGATGAATTTCTGTCATGTCAGAAATATTGTGCTCACTGCACTGCACCTGTGCGAAAACAGAAATGAAACCATGGTGACACGGCATGTGGTGTGGCACAAAGTGATGGAGGCTAAATTTGTGGAGTTATGGCAGCAACACACAAGCTTTTTTGACGTATCATCGTCCACATATCATGACAGGAATGCTGGAGAGAAAGGCTGGGAGGAAATAGCCGCAGAGCTGCTAGTGATGGGAGAAGCGAACCATTTCAAAGCTTCAAATCAATTGAACCAATTGCTTCGCAAAATGATTCACTGTTTCGAAGCGCTCGGAACAACACACACTGGTGACACCTGCTAGTGAAAACTGTGTAAATGCAACAAAAACTCCCAAAACATGCATAAAAGCAGCTTTTACAAACCCAGTGAAAATGCTTTCTTGAAAGTATAATATATTAAATGCAATCAAAATAATAAAATACCATTAAAAATGGAGTGTCTGTATAATAGCCCTATGCATCTTTAAAATAATTATTAGTAATTTGCAAGGGCTTGTTTTGTTTGTTTTATGGAGAGCTTGTCTAAACAGGCCAGTAAGAGACTAACTACTACTCATCCTTTTAATTACACAAATGTCTCATAAAAATGTCTACAAATTGATCAAACTGGTCTGAGATTGTATAACCACAGCTGCTGTGATGATTAGTGAAAGATGAAAGATGATTAGTGAAAACCTTTAATTTTGTGCGTGTCTGTGAGTGAGAGAGAAATTATACAATTACTGTTACACTAGGATGCAATGATAATGTCGAGGAAAATGTACATGTTGTTGTAATCGTGACATCTTTTTGTAGTGAATGAGGTGAAAACAAGAGTAGCATCACTAAACACTGAAAACTTATAAAGCAATAGACCCGAGGGGCATAAATAAGCCGGGGCCCATCGACACTATTTGACACTGAAAATGATCAATATCATACGTGCACAAAATTAAAAAAACTTACAGTAGTATATGGTACATCATATGCATTAAGTTCTCCTTTGCTCTTGCCGGAAGTTTCATGTAGGAGTACAGAGCGATGTTCTTCTGAAAGTAGATCAGAATGATAAAAATTGATGAAATTATCTCTTAATGTTTAATTGTGGTGACAGAAATGTCTGCAAAATATAGAAAAATAGGACACTACCAGCAGCTTTTTTAACTTCCCTCAAAGAATCCTGAAAAAAAAAACATGTATCACTGATTCCACGAAAATATGAAGCAGTACAACCGTTTTCAACATTGATAATAATCAGAAATGTTTCCTGAGCAGCAAATCAGCATATTAGAATGTGTTCTAAATGATTTTGTGACACTGAAGACTGGAGTAATGATGCTGAATATTCTGCTTTGCTTCACAGGGATACATTACATTTTAAATGTCAGAAAAAATTTTTTGGACCAAATAATTTTTTTTTATTATTATTATTTTTTTTTTATAAAAGTCTTGCCAACCCAAAACATTTGAACGGTAATGTAGAAAATATCTTTTTGAGTTTAAGGCAAGCAGTCTTTCAACCTAATTTCACAATGTGATTTCTCCAAAACAAACATAAATTGTGTTCAATGTTAAAAACAGTTGTTTTTTTCAAGATACTCCTCACTGAGTTATTTTCAGCACTTAAGTGGACAACATGCATATTTCACCACATTTTTTTTACTGCGTGCACATTTAGTGAACTTAAACCTTGCAGCGTACAAGACTTTTATTTTGATAGGATGACGTGACGTCACAAGGCTGCGCCGCGCTCCTGCGTTTGCTGTGATTCTGCTGAAGAAAGGTTGTGTTTTCGGCGATTTAAGTTGAAGACCAACTGTTTTGTGCAAGTAAAGCGCACCCACACATAACTAACAGAGAGGGTGTATGTCAGTTCGTCCCATATACCGTGAATCTGTTTATCTCTCACACGAATTCAATCACTGTTGTTTAAATTATTACTTGCTGCTAGGAAGGAATATAACTATTATAAAGATGGCTTTTATTAAAGAGGAGAGTGAAGACGTGAAGATTGAAGAAGCATTCAGAGTCAAACAAGAAGATACAGAGACACAAACAGGTTGGTTTTTATTCTCAAAGCTGAACTCAGTCATCTGATCCGTATTAAAATGTCCAGCTCTACAGAAATGAATGATGTTTTTAAAGAATATCATATGAGTGTTGTAGCTGAAGTGGTTTTATTTGTCATGGAGCCCGGTCGTCTCATGTTGACAGATATGTTGAGATCACATGACCACACAAATATTAACGCTGCCTTCAAGTGCAGGCGCGTGCGTGTATATATTAGCACATGACACATATTAAATTAGGAAAAATAACACAGAAGTAGTCTAAAACTACTGTTCAGTGTAACATTAAACCCAATATGTACTTCTGAAATAAAAACAATAACAAATGCAATACTAACAACTAAACAAACACTTATTTCACATCAAGCAAGCAAGAAAATGACAGCGATCTGTTTACATCTCATCCTTAAAAGCTCCTGCTGTACTGGTTTCTTGTAAAAGCTGATGATACTGCGTTTCGGTAAGACTTTGTTATATTGTTTCACAAGTTCGTCCACCCATAATTAGTGTTGCAAAGTTTATATCATTTTACTTAAATCTTTGAATCTTATTCATTAAAATGGGGCTGATGATGTGTACACAGGTTTATTTTTATAGACACAGAGTGTGCATTACAAAAATTCAGTTCAGTA